>NC_089812.1:41267274-41555280 GCF_029633855.1 Hoplias malabaricus | reverse complement strand
TTTTACTTAAGGCACTGTATCACCAGTTCTCTCCACTGCAGCCTTAGCGCAGTGGCAAAGAACTGACCTAGTAACACAGCAGCCCTGGTTCTTGCTCTTGGGTCCTGTTAAATTACATTTAATTAAAGTGACCCATTACAAGAGGACTGTTTAAAAGATGTGAAAGGCTGGATGTTGCATAAGTTTCTCCTTCTTAACAGTAATAACAGAATTTCTGGTTCTGGGTCCAAAAGTGGCAAGAAATAAATGATCAGATTTAATATTAAATCTCGCTGACTTTCCAGTTAAACCCGGTTCAGCCGCAAAAAAAACTTGGTGTCATAATTGACCCGGATTTATCATTTGATCAACACATAGGCAGTAATCACTAGGACAGCTTTTTTACATCTTCACAACATCACCAGGATAAGAAATGCCTCATCCCTGCAGGACACAGACACATTAGTACATGCCTTTATTACTTGCTGCAGCCAGGGTCCTCACTAAAACTATAAAATTTGAACATATCAGTCCAGTTATATCATCACTTCATTGGCTGCCTGTGAAATTCTGCATCGATTATAAAATTCTGTTATTAACGTATAAAGCCCTACATGGGCTCGCTCCTGAATTCCTTCAAGATACTATTTCCTAGTTTATGAGCCTCCACATTTACTCAGATCACAGAGTACTGGATTTTTAATAGTTCCCAGAATTCAGAAAACCTCAGCTGGGGGAAGAGCTTTTTCTTATAAAGCCCCCCAAATCTGGAATGATCTTCTAAAACCAACCCCAAGTTGATGATGTTTTTCCATACATTTTCAAATGCAAGGCAAGATGGAAATTGTCCTGTCACTGTTTGGTCTCTATTTTTAAAAAGAAAAAAAAAATTCCTGTGTTCTGCACCAACCATATAATGTGTATCTTTCTGTGCAACAATGGTGGAATTGGTGAACCTCTTACCATATTGGCTTCAGAGAGACACTGACACTCTGAGAAGCTCTTTTTATACCCAATCATGTTGTCAATTGACCTAATTAGTGTTAATTGGTCTTCCAGCTGTTCGTTATATGCTCAATTTCCTTTTTCCAGCCACTTATTGCTACTTGTCCCAACTTTTCTGGAATTTTTTGGTTTGTATAAAATAAAGTCTTAGGTGGGAGTTATTTTAATTAGTAAGCTGGGAATTTTAGGGGAATAACTGTAGTAAAGTGTAGGGTTATTTATGTCAGTATGATTTGTGTTTTTGTTATTAGATTCAGGGATTTTGCAGAAGGAGGCATATAGTATGTGGGGAAGCAAACCAGCCCCAGTGAAAACTTTGTAGGTTCACCTTTGAGTGGTTGAAGGTTATGGAGGTGTGTGAGAGCATGTGTGAGAGCCTAACTCTGTAAGGGAGAAGCAATGGGATTAATATAGGCTAACCTTGTCTTTTTCATTCCTTTGCTGTAGGTTACCTTGCCTGTTTTGTTTTGCTTAACATTTGTTGAAATAGTCTAGACGGGAGATTACGGTGTTAGCGGTGTTGCATGTTGAGTTAGGTATGGCCTAATCTTCCTTATGTTGAATAGTGAGAAGAGGCACAATCAAGCTACAGCAGTAATGTGATCTGTGAAGGTCAGCTGGTCATCAACCATGACACTCAGGTTTCTTACAACCTTGATGGGAGCCACTGATAGGGACTCTAGCTTGATGCTGATGTTGTGGAGAATAGCTTGCTTGACTGGGAGGGCCAGCAGTTCAGTTTTGGATAAATTCAATTGAAGGTGATGTTCCTTCATCCATGTAGATATGTCAGAGAGACAGTCAGAGATTCGAGTTGCCACTGAAGTGTCACCTGGAGGAAAGGATAAATAGAGCTGTGTGTCATCTGCATAGCAGTGATAGGAGAAGCCGTGTGAATGTATGATTGGGCCTAGAGAGGTGGTGTACAAAGCAAAGAGGAGGGGAACCAGCACTGAGCCTTGGGGCACACCTGTGGTGAGGTGGTGTCATGCTGATGTTTGTCCAAGCCATGACACATGCTTAGCATGAGAGGCCTGCTCTGATAGGGACCATGGCCAAGAAACCAGACACTAAGGTCTCAGGAGTAATCAAAGCATTACCTCCCAGAGCCCAGAGAACTGAAAACCCTGCCCCAGCCACCTGTTGCCAGGTGACTGAACCAAAACCTGGGAAGGTAGGTCCCGTGCAATACGTCACCTCCCAGACAGTTTTGGCTGGAGCTCCAATGCAGCGGATAGCTTCCTTACAGATTCCAGGGCATCCCCTTTGGAATACTTTCAGGAAGATACCAAGCTTCTACTACATTGGAACTCCAATGGATTGTGAACTGATGGTGGACAACAGGTAAATATCTGAAATCAGAGCACTCAACAAAATTGTCAGGCTTCTACCACCAGCACCAGCACCAGCCCCAGCCCTCCCCCACTCATTAAAATGACCCTCAGGTTCCATACATTACGTCATCTCCCTGTCTTGAATGGAGCTTTGATGCTGCTGATTGCTCCTTAGTCTAGTGTTTGTAGTTTTTGAGGTCTGGTGGTCTGGGAGATGAATATATTATTTTGAGCACTGTGGTCCAACTGGACGTGGATATGCACATTACTTCCCAGCATCCATGTGTTTTATTTCATACACTGTCCTCAAGATTCCTTGTACTGTTAATCACCTATCTGCATTTGGGCTCTTTAAAGACAGCTTTGATTTGATCTGTCTGTTCTAAATCAAGGGAACAGTGACAGGGTTGTGTGTAGTGTGTTAGTGTTGGTAGGTGGATTGGCGACTCAAAAGTGTCCGTAGGTGTGTGTGAGTGAATGTGTGTGTGTGTGTGTCTGTGTTGCCCTGTGAAGGACTGGTGCCCCCTCCAGGGTGTATTCCCGCCTTGCGCCCAATGATTCCAGGTAGGCCCTGGACCCACCGCGACCCTGAATTGGATAAGTGGTTACAGATAATGAATGAATGAATGAATGAATGAATGTTTGGTCGTGTTTTATTTTTGAACAGTGCTATATGCTACAGATCTCCTAGGGACCAGCTCCCTCCTCTCATAATGCCTCAAACAAAGTTCCAGAGCTCCCATAACCAACTCTCTCCTCTGTGGACTCTCCTCTCACTGCCCCATGCACTCTGTTGCATTGTCATAAAACGCCCACTAGGCGGCGGCATAGCTACTGGACATATGAACCTTTCTCCATGTTTAAGACTCCGTTTGCTGGAATATTTTGAATACAAGGAAGTTTAAGTTTTCAGTTTAAGTCCCACTAGAACACAATAAATTATTTTCTTGAATTATTTAACTATATTTCTGTTGTTCATTTCTGTGTTTAACAGATGTAAATTCTACAATCATATTCAATAATGGTCTTTTTCAAATGTCAAATTAAATATTTTTGAACATTATTTTGTATGCACGTAGACAAGACATACATTCTCAGATGAAATGCAGGCTTCAATGTAAAAAATACAGATGCTAATTTGGTGGGAGTCATAAGGCGGTGGGGTGTTTCTTTTGATGTGGAAAGTTTCTTTGTAGTTTTTCTGACGCTATGCTTTCTATCCGTTTTCCAACGAAGCGAAGCAATTTGAGCTAAACGCTTCGGATTTCCACAAGACGTTTTTGCGTTGCTTTGCTGCGTTACACGATTGCCTGGATACGTTCAGCTCCTTGAAAATTGATTGGCTGCGCGGCTCCCTCACTGTTAACACGCATTCACAACGATTTATTTTTTCATACGGCGCGTTTCAAACCGCGTTCTGTCGAACTATGCAGTATTTCAAAGTAGCACACAATCGTTAGTGTTACATTTAGTAGTGTAGAACTCCGAGCGTGGACTACTGAGGGATTTACGACAGACCCTCTTCTCGTCTCCAGTCCTGAGTGAACTATATTTTAGTTGTAGCTTCACCACTGGTTCAGCTTAACAAATCAATCTAAAGAAAGCTTTTCCGTTCAGCTTACGTTGCGGATAAAGTCGTAGAAGAATGGACCGCGTCACTCCGGTCAATTTTGTCCAGCACAAACCGAAGATGGCAACAGACTACACGCCTTACATGGAAATGAAGGTGACTGTAACGAATTTGTGTTTTGATGCTTATGTATTTTTAATATGGAAAGCTGAAATGTCCAGATCTCTCTCTTTTGAAATAAGAGTCTGACGTATCGCGTGTAAACGATGTTAAAATTCCAGAATGTGTCTTCACTCTGTCCAAATATGGAGAAAGTTTAGCTCCATGCTGCAGTACTCCTTATTTCTTCAGCATCAATGGACCCTGAAGAGAAGGAGTACTGCAGCATGGACTGAAAGGGAACTAGTTAGGGCAACCAATCAGAACCCAAATGATTTACATATGAGATCTTAAAGTGCCCCTCTGGTAATCGATTAAACCCTTAAGACTTTTCTGCTTTCAGAATAAGGTATTTAGATGGTATTTCCAGTAAAAAAAAGTCCCACTTGAACTCTACATTGTCGCCTTCTTTCATTCCTGCAGCCCAGAAGTGCTGCCCTGCAAGGGACAAGACAAGAGCGGTAACAGTATCCAGGACTGGGGACAACATAGTAGCGGTACAGGATCCTGGACTGAGGACAAGATACGAGTGGAAACAGGAGCCTGGACAGGGGACAAGACAGGAGCAGAAACAGGAGCCTGGACTGGAGCAGAAGCAGGAGTCTGGACTGGGGACAAGACAGGAGCGGTAACAGTATCCAGGACTGGGGACAACATAGTAGCGGTAACAGGATCCTGGACTGAGGACAAGACAGGAGCAGAAACAGGAGCCTGGACTGGAGCGGTAACAGGATCCTGGACTGAGGACAAGATACGAGTGGAAACAGGAGCCTGGACTGGGGACAAGACAGGAGTGGAAACAGGAGCCTGGACTGGGGACAAGACAGGAGTGGAAACAGGAGCCTGGACTGGGGACAAGACAGGGGCGGAAACAGGATCCTGGACTGGGGACAGGAGAAGAAGAGGCACTATGGGCAGAGCTGCTTGTGGATGTGGCACTGTGGAGCTCTGCATCCTCTGGAGCAGCCTGGGGCTCTGGATCCTCAGTAGCAGCCTTGGAGAATTTTTTCCAAAAAGCTTAGTAAAACATTCTACAGTTATTCCAGGGCTCTCTCACAGCAAGATTTCAGCTCATCGTAATGCTTCTCTCCTAAGAAGTGATCCTATGAACATAACTGATAAAATCTGGTGGGGAAGGAAAATTCAAATATTTAAAAAAAAGTTTGCATTGTAATCTTCACAGGTTTTAACTCACTCCCATCAAATCCATTAGGAACTCCCATGAGAAACTGCAAAACAGCAGGTTGATCACCCACAGTTAAAGCAAATATCTTCTCTGCAAACATAAATGCCTTCTCTAAAGAACATTGTGTCTGAGGTATCCTTTTGATGGGTGGACATTCTGTAATAGTGGGTGGTTGGTATGGAGGTGGACACAAATGCAAAGTACCACAGAATTTATTTAAAACAGAAAACCTGATCAAATCAAATGTATTTGTATAGTGCTTTTTACAACTGATGTTGTCACAAAGCAGCATCACAGAATTCATGTAAGTTTTGACATGAAATGTAAAAAATGTGAAAAATCCCCAGGTGAGCAAGCAAAGGGCGACAGTGGCACAGAGAATCTCCCTCAGAGCTGTGGAAGAAAGCTTGGGAGGAACCAAGGTTCACACGGGGAACTATCCTCCTCTGATCAGTCTACTGGTAATAATAGTTAGTCTGTGAGGGGCAGCTCCAAGGCCAGTGGTGGTGGCTGGAGCATGGGCAGCTGGTCTGAAGCGTGGAACAGGAGCTCAACAGTCATTCATCAGTGTCCAGACGGACAGGGGGGCAGTCGTTTACACAGAAAAAGGTAGAGGGATGGAGTTAGTTTTGATCTGTTTGGGTGAATTTAAAGCAGAAAATGTCTCTATTTTATGACCATTATTAATTACATTATACATGTTACCGTTAGGCCCAGTTATAAAAAGCCATGACATTAACTTTCACTGCTATGCAGACGACATGCAATTGTATATTCAGCCAAGCCCGATGACAAACACAGATTAAAGAAAGCAGAGGTGCAAAGGCTGGCTTCAGGGCTATGCCACCTCCAGCCACCAGGGGAGGCAGCAGGTGATCTCTGGACCCAATCAGACTTGATGGTAAACACCTGAGGACAGCCCTTATAGGCAAAGCGACACAGAAACACATTGCTAGATCTTTGTCTCTTTCTGAGTCACAAGAAACAGTAAGTAATTTTGTTAGAGGGTTGAGAGTTCCTACACTCCCACTCATCCTTACACTTCTCAAGCCATTTATGTCTTTACAGTTGTTGTATTAAAAAAAAATTAGTTCTAATTTTCCCTTTCTCTTTGGAAAGCCAGTTTTCCCCTGGTGTCCTTTGTTCTTTTCCCGCCAAAACCCAAGGGCTGGTTTCTATAATCACCTGTCTGTTTCCCACCCATTTTCAGGATTTTACTTAAGGCACTGTATCACCAGTTCTCTCCACTGCAGCCTTAGCGCAGTGGCAAAGAACTGACCTAGTAACACAGCAGCCCTGGTTCTTGCTCTTGGGTCCTGTTAAATTACATTTAATTAAAGTGACCCATTACAAGAGGACTGTTTAAAAGATGTGAAAGGCTGGATGTTGCATAAGTTTCTCCTTCTTAACAGTAATAACAGAATTTCTGGTTCTGGGTCCAAAAGTGGCAAGAAATAAATGATCAGATTTAATATTAAATCTCGCTGACTTTCCAGTTAAACCCGGTTCAGCCGCAAAAAAAACTTGGTGTCATAATTGACCCGGATTTATCATTTGATCAACACATAGGCAGTAATCACTAGGACAGCTTTTTTACATCTTCACAACATCACCAGGATAAGAAATGCCTCATCCCTGCAGGACACAGACACATTAGTACATGCCTTTATTACTTGCTGCAGCCAGGGTCCTCACTAAAACTATAAAATTTGAACATATCAGTCCAGTTATATCATCACTTCATTGGCTGCCTGTGAAATTCTGCATCGATTATAAAATTCTGTTATTAACGTATAAAGCCCTACATGGGCTCGCTCCTGAATTCCTTCAAGATACTATTTCCTAGTTTATGAGCCTCCACATTTACTCAGATCACAGAGTACTGGATTTTTAATAGTTCCCAGAATTCAGAAAACCTCAGCTGGGGGAAGAGCTTTTTCTTATAAAGCCCCCCAAATCTGGAATGATCTTCTAAAACCAACCCCAAGTTGATGATGTTTTTCCATACATTTTCAAATGCAAGGCAAGATGGAAATTGTCCTGTCACTGTTTGGTCTCTATTTTTAAAAAGAAAAAAAAAATTCCTGTGTTCTGCACCAACCATATAATGTGTATCTTTCTGTGCAACAATGGTGGAATTGGTGAACCTCTTACCATATTGGCTTCAGAGAGACACTGACACTCTGAGAAGCTCTTTTTATACCCAATCATGTTGTCAATTGACCTAATTAGTGTTAATTGGTCTTCCAGCTGTTCGTTATATGCTCAATTTCCTTTTTCCAGCCACTTATTGCTACTTGTCCCAACTTTTCTGGAATTTTTTGGTTTGTATAAAATAAAGTCTTAGGTGGGAGTTATTTTAATTAGTAAGCTGGGAATTTTAGGGGAATAACTGTAGTAAAGTGTAGGGTTATTTATGTCAGTATGATTTGTGTTTTTGTTATTAGATTCAGGGATTTTGCAGAAGGAGGCATATAGTATGTGGGGAAGCAAACCAGCCCCAGTGAAAACTTTGTAGGTTCACCTTTGAGTGGTTGAAGGTTATGGAGGTGTGTGAGAGCATGTGTGAGAGCCTAACTCTGTAAGGGAGAAGCAATGGGATTAATATAGGCTAACCTTGTCTTTTTCATTCCTTTGCTGTAGGTTACCTTGCCTGTTTTGTTTTGCTTAACATTTGTTGAAATAGTCTAGACGGGAGATTACGGTGTTAGCGGTGTTGCATGTTGAGTTAGGTATGGCCTAATCTTCCTTATGTTGAATAGTGAGAAGAGGCACAATCAAGCTACAGCAGTAATGTGATCTGTGAAGGTCAGCTGGTCATCAACCATGACACTCAGGTTTCTTACAACCTTGATGGGAGCCACTGATAGGGACTCTAGCTTGATGCTGATGTTGTGGAGAATAGCTTGCTTGACTGGGAGGGCCAGCAGTTCAGTTTTGGATAAATTCAATTGAAGGTGATGTTCCTTCATCCATGTAGATATGTCAGAGAGACAGTCAGAGATTCGAGTTGCCACTGAAGTGTCACCTGGAGGAAAGGATAAATAGAGCTGTGTGTCATCTGCATAGCAGTGATAGGAGAAGCCGTGTAAATGTATGATTGGGCCTAGAGAGGTGGTGTACAAAGCAAAGAGGAGGGGAACCAGCACTGAGCCTTGGGGCACACCTGTGGTGAGGTGGTGTCATGCTGATGTTTGTCCAAGCCATGACACATGCTTAGCATGAGAGGCCTGCTCTGATAGGGACCATGGCCAAGAAACCAGACACTAAGGTCTCAGGAGTAATCAAAGCATTACCTCCCAGAGCCCAGAGAACTGAAAACCCTGCCCCAGCCACCTGTTGCCAGGTGACTGAACCAAAACCTGGGAAGGTAGGTCCCGTGCAATACGTCACCTCCCAGACAGTTTTGGCTGGAGCTCCAATGCAGCGGATAGCTTCCTTACAGATTCCAGGGCATCCCCTTTGGAATACTTTCAGGAAGATACCAAGCTTCTACTACATTGGAACTCCAATGGATTGTGAACTGATGGTGGACAACAGGTAAATATCTGAAATCAGAGCACTCAACAAAATTGTCAGGCTTCTACCACCAGCACCAGCACCAGCCCCAGCCCTCCCCCACTCATTAAAATGACCCTCAGGTTCCATACATTACGTCATCTCCCTGTCTTGAATGGAGCTTTGATGCTGCTGATTGCTCCTTAGTCTAGTGTTTGTAGTTTTTGAGGTCTGGTGGTCTGGGAGATGAATATATTATTTTGAGCACTGTGGTCCAACTGGACGTGGATATGCACATTACTTCCCAGCATCCATGTGTTTTATTTCATACACTGTCCTCAAGATTCCTTGTACTGTTAATCACCTATCTGCATTTGGGCTCTTTAAAGACAGCTTTGATTTGATCTGTCTGTTCTAAATCAAGGGAACAGTGACAGGGTTGTGTGTAGTGTGTTAGTGTTGGTAGGTGGATTGGCGACTCAAAAGTGTCCGTAGGTGTGTGTGAGTGAATGTGTGTGTGTCTGTGTTGCCCTGTGAAGGACTGGTGCCCCCTCCAGGGTGTATTCCCGCCTTGCGCCCAATGATTCCAGGTAGGCCCTGGACCCACCGCGACCCTGAATTGGATAAGTGGTTACAGATAATGAATGAATGAATGAATGAATGAATGAATGTTTGGTCGTGTTTTATTTTTGAACAGTGCTATATGCTACAGACCTCCTAGGGACCAGCTCCCTCCTCTCATAATGCCTCAAACAAAGTTCCAGAGCTCCCATAACCAACTCTCTCCTCTGTGGACTCTCCTCTCACTGCCCCATGCACTCTGTTGCATTGTCATAAAACGCCCACTAGGCGGCGGCATAGCTACTGGACATATGAACCTTTCTCCATGTTTAAGACTCCGTTTGCTGGAATATTTTGAATACAAGGAAGTTTAAGTTTTCAGTTTAAGTCCCACTAGAACACAATAAATTATTTTCTTGAATTATTTAACTATATTTCTGTTGTTCATTTCTGTGTTTAACAGATGTAAATTCTACAATCATATTCAATAATGGTCTTTTTCAAATGTCAAATTAAATATTTTTGAACATTATTTTGTATGCACGTAGACAAGACATACATTCTCAGATGAAATGCAGGCTTCAATGTAAAAAATACAGATGCTAATTTGGTGGGAGTCATAAGGCGGTGGGGTGTTTCTTTTGATGTGGAAAGTTTCTTTGTAGTTTTTCTGACGCTATGCTTTCTGTCCGTTTTCCAACGAAGCGAAGCAATTTGAGCTAAACGCTTCGGATTTCCACAAGACGTTTTTGCGTTGCTTTGCTGCGTTACACGGTTGCCTGGATACGTTCAGCTCCTTGAAAATTGATTGGCTGCGCGGCTCCCTCACTGTTAACACGCATTCACAACGATTTATTTTTTCATACGGCGCGTTTCAAACCGCGTTCTGTCGAACTATGCAGTATTTCAAAGTAGCACACAATCGTTAGTGTTACATTTAGTAGTGTAGAACTCCGAGCGTGGACTACTGAGGGATTTACGACAGACCCTCTTCTCGTCTCCAGTCCTGAGTGAACTATATTTTAGTTGTAGCTTCACCACTGGTTCAGCTTAACAAATCAATCTAAAGAAAGCTTTTCCGTTCAGCTTACGTTGCGGATAAAGTCGTAGAAGAATGGACCGCGTCACTCCGGTCAATTTTGTCCAGCACAAACCGAAGATGGCAACAGACTACACGCCTTACATGGAAATGAAGGTGACTGTAACGAATTTGTGTTTTGATGCTTATGTATTTTTAATATGGAAAGCTGAAATGTCCAGATCTCTCTCTTTTGAAATAAGAGTCTGACGTATCGCGTGTAAACGATGTTAAAATTCCAGAATGTGTCTTCACTCTGTCCAAATATGGAGAAAGTTTAGCTCCATGCTGCAGTACTCCTTATTTCTTCAGCATCAATGGACCCTGAAGAGAAGGAGTACTGCAGCATGGACTGAAAGGGAACAAGTTAGGGCAACCAATCAGAACCCAAATGATTTACATATGAGATCTTAAAGTGCCCCTCTGGTAATCGATTAAACCCTTAAGACTTTTCTGCTTTCAGAATAAGGTATTTAGATGGTATTTCCAGTAAAAAAGTCTCACTTGAACTCTACATTGTCGCCTTCTTTCATTCCTGCAGCCCAGAAGTGCTGCCCTGCAAGTTGACTGGAGTGGTTCATAAGGTTTGTGATCTAAAAAACCCTGGCTGTCTGAATTTGTGTGTTATGTTCATATCTCATGTCTTTTCTCCCTAGTCAAATGTGGACGACACAAATCTTCTCAATAAAAACACTACAAAACCAAAGCAGAGTAAAGGTAAACTACAGCACAAAAGCTATTCTTTTAAAATGAAAGATCAGTTACATGCTCACGTTTTTAAATACTTCCTCTGTGTCTTATGCCTGGCTTTCAGAGGAAGGCCATGGCCTGAGTTTACAGCTGGGGGGAGAGTATGAGCAGAAAAAACAAAAACTTAAAGAACTTCGCCTGGATTACAGACACTATGTGGCAAAGGTGAGAGCTTACATATCCAGAGGAATCTCGTGGTTGGTGGTAATCTAGTAGTTTATATTGGGTTTATCTTCTAGAAAAAAGAGCTGGGAGCTGGGGATCCATACACTCAACCACAAATATGGCCTCCTCCCCTCAGAGAGAGAAGATCTACAAAGGTGAATTTGTATTTGTAATTTATCATCTCATAATGAGGTCTGCTTTTCTGATGAGGGATCTGTGATAGTAGAGGAAAGAACTATCTGAAATTACACTATGATATTCAGTGTACGTCTGAGATACCCTATAGGAGGTTGTCTGGGGCGGCACTTCGGGGAGGGGGGGGGGGGCATTTCAGTTAATTATAACAAATAATTGCACATTATTATGCACATTTTCTGCCCTGTTGGCCAGTCCCATGTCTATCACCTGAACTGGGATTTGCTCACTCTTGTTGACAGTTGGGAGATAAGGTGTCCAGTAGCAACTGTTTGAGTTGACATGGCCTTTGTTTCTGGACTGTATAACATTGTAATTCACTGCTGGTTTAGTGACCTTGGTTGATAACTCATAGATATTTAATGACTATATTTAGGCTTCATATATTATTGAATGGTATGGTGCACATGTATTAGTCTTTTGATCCTGTTTACCCAAAATGGCATTCAGAAGAGAAGAATCACTACAAAAAATATCAATAATATCCCTCATTCTGACAAAGCTTGTGTATTTAATTGTCTTATTAGAGCACTAACTTTTTAAAGTTTCAGTCATGTACAGTAACCTCTATGGCTCTCTTCAACTCCAGCCTCCAGGTAGAGACCCTTTTGGCTCTGCAACTCCCAGCCACACACTGCATTCTCCAGACCCACGAGGACAACGGAACAGCCCTAGCCTAGAGAGGCTGCTCTTCTCCAAGAGGGATGTTGGCACAGTAACAGATCCAGCAGTTAGAAGTGTCCCGAGACCACCTCAGAGGCGCTGGGAGGAGACACTGGAAAGAAAGCTCAAACATTACACATCTGAGGAGGAGCTGAACTCAGAGGAAGAGCAAGAGGAGCTTGAGCTTCTCCAGAAAAAGAGAGTCAGAAACCGCCAGGTACCTGGACACGCTACCAGGAGGGAGAGGAGGATTCAGCACTCTGTTAACAGGTGCATCTCAATACTCTTGAGTTCTGTTGCTCTTAGCCATATTAGAAATAGTCAGTTTTTCTCTTTGTTTAATAGGTAAATCCATAAAATATTCACAATTTTTATTAGTAAGAGGGACACAAGCAAGGATTTGTTGAATATATATAATATATATATATATATATATATATATATATATATATATATATATATATTATAGAGAGAGAGAGAGAGAGAGAGAGAGAAGCATGGTGAAGCAATAATGAGATTTGGTTGGTGGCTCTTTTTTTTAAATTGTTACGGAGTATCAGTTTTGTGAAGGTTAATATCACAACAAGAGTTTAAAGTAATGTAGGCAGACACTTTTCGTAGTGTCTATTTATATTTGTAGTTTGTGTCCATCAGATTCCATTTATCATCCCTTCAACATCTCTGCACTTAAACTGATTGCTTTCTAACTCAGAGTCGCCCAGGAGAGGAGAGAAGCAGAGGTATCTTTGGTTAATGAAGAGGAGAACAGACAGACCCCACTGGCAACCATTAAAACCAAGTACTGATCTCTGGCAATTAAAATAATTGGATTTGAGGTGCTTGGGTTTTAAATGAGAAAGAGACAAGTGTGCGTTAAACAGCTGAGGGGGTAGTTTTTCTGACCCTGCACAGGGTTGATCTGTACAGGTAAATTTTCTTTTATTGATTGGGAGCTTTCTTGGGTGGGAGAAGTGATGGGAACGGGACAACGGGACAGGACAGAGCTGCTAGCAAGAAGAACATGGTGGACTTTGCCACAGGACTTATGATTGGTAAGGCTAATGGCTTTAAAACCTCTATTGTCTAAATAATATTTCAGTATGCCAAGGAGAAACGTCGACTGAATGAGCTGAAATGGGAGAAAATAAATTACTCCAAGGCTTTTCAAGACATTTAAAAGGCTCCAGTGCCCCTCTGTGATCACACACACACACATTTCCAAATAAACGAATGTAGTCACAGTCTGTTTTGCTGTGTCTCAGCTGGAAAAGGAAGCACAAGAACATTTAGGCTCAGTCTCACATCCCAGTCCTTATTTGTGTGTACCCACAAATCTGCAAAGTTCTAGTGTCCCAATTTTCATTCAAAGAAGTGCTTGAGTTCCCTCAGTGAACCCAGCACCAACACAGATGCCACTCCTGTCCCACACTTCTCCATTCAAAATAATAAAGCAGCGAATACCGCATTGAGCAACAATTTTCTGTTCTCTGCATCTACCACTTACACTTTATATAAGAGGGAGTTTCTTAATGCGCTACTCATTAAAGCTAAACTTATTTGGAATAATCTTTTAGTGTAGTCTGTCCTTTTCACAGAGACACTCAAACTCTCAATGTTAAGAGGTTACAGCTGAAACTGATATTGCACTAATCTTTAAGGGCTGAATAATCAAATTATGGCAATATACCATTAAAAATAGTGAATTTTCTTCCTGTAAAACACCATGATGTGTCACAAGAACCACACATGACTGATAATAAGCTCAGAATTTGAACACAGGCTGTAGCAACCATTTAATGAGAAAACAGGCTTAGCTCATGGTCAGTACACAGAGTCGACTCCTCGCCACATGGTCAGGAACACAACTATGGGGCTGAGCCTGCTGGCTTGATTTTGATAAGTGTGGGATAATGAATAAAACATGCTAGAGGTATTTCAGGGCATTGTTTGGAGGGTGGAAAGTGGGAAACGTAAAATAGTTTAGGCATAAAGCGATAAAAGTAAGATATAAGAGTTTCCCAAAATGGAGTGAAATGAAGCAGTAAATAAACCATTCAAATAAATAATTTCTGAAAACACCCAACTTTTCACCATCCAATCAAATCTAGATGTATAATCATATCCCGCCCGCATCAGCAGTCCCGCTTCACTCAGATATACTCCACGTTAAAGAAAGATATGTTGCAAAGTGCACTTCAGCTTGTGGCTCCAGGCCCGTGCCAGGGTCTGTCTTTTCTCTACAGTACGATTAAGATTGTCTTAACCGTCAGCAAATATATCACAATGTGGGTGTTATTACAAGTGGAAATACTATGGATTTATTCATATTTAAGAAAAATGCAAAATACCTTGTTTTACATAATTATGCAAATCATTTTCACTGAAAAGATAATGGGTCAAAATGAACTCTCAAAATCTGATATATTTGCCCACTGCAAACCTTTTCCCTAAAGAGCTTTGGTTAGGACTGGCTTTATGCACAACTCTCAGCCTGTGGAGGATCCTTCATCCAGAGGTCCTTGAGATTCCAGTGAGACCAGCATCTTCAAATACCTGTTAGATGCTCAGCAAAGGCTATTTAAAATAGCATTCATTTGGCAGAGAGAAACTTTCCTTAACAAGCCTTTATCCGACCATATTCATCTGTGCTCTGAATCACTGTCTGTGTACGGTCCGATGGTCGTGAAACATCACATCTTTGCAGGCATTTTGCAAGACCATGCAATAAAAACCACAAGAAGGATGTATTTCATTTACGAAATACAAAATATTCTCTTCCGCAGCCCACATGCCAAGCTGCTCGTCTCCTGCTTCAGGAGATTGGTCTTGGACTTTCCTTTGAAACCTGACACACACACACACACACAGGTTGTGCAGAGTAGCAGACGATCCAGAAACTCTTACAAACACCTTCCATTACACAATGCAAGAGGGTGGATCATATGTCGGCTCTGAACCTTCAGAAATTCTGAACTTTCCTGAAGTGGAATTTCAGTATAGAGTTAGGATGTAAACAATGTCACTTGAGGATACGAAAAGAGGTTCTGAATTTTTCATTGTGGTAGTGATAGGAACCCACCATCTGAGGACTTAATACTTCTGAATTGTTAATGAAGAGCCTCAGATTTTTGAGGCGTTTGTGTTTTCATGATGACACCTAGTTTCCACCATGACTGCAGTCTCTGCAACTGGCCATTTCTCATCACAGAAGTCAGAGTGACTTTATCTGAGAATCTGAAGATGTTTCTGGTCATGTGTATCCACAGGTGTTGTCATACACAGTATAAACATATGGGCATTTTTAACACACAGACACCAAGGACACTAAATAGGCTGAAAATAAATGCTGACCAGCCTTCCACAGGGCGGTTCTCTGCTCATTGTTAGAGTTGAAGGCCTTTGCGAAGCTATGGGACTCCAGCAGACAGTCCAGCAGTTTGAAAAGCTGCTCAGAGGTCAGGTAGCGGTACATTCCCTGGTCCTGCGTCTCCACATGCACATCGGCATCCGGAACATCTCTCTGCATTCAAGACACACACACATTTTATAAATATATACATATATATATTAGGAATGGTCCCTTCTTTGCACTTGATCTAATCTCTGTGTTTTCATACGGCAAGCAGAAGTGTATTTGGCAGCCTATTGTTAACATTTCATTCTTAGTTTTCATGCCTAGTTTTACACTCTGGACCAATAGAGAGTGTTGCCGTATTTTATTTTTGTAAAGAGCGTTTAAAATTCACTTGTGGTGAAATTTGATGTAAATGGTCTTGATGATAATTTGGGTCTTGATCATTTTTAAACCTGGAGTTAAATTAAAGTTTAATAAATATTTATTGTTTAGTGGATTTGGGTCCATTTCATTATATTTGGGATGAAGGGAAAAGTGTAAACTGGATGTTCTGCAGTTCTGTGGCTGGGAAGAAGACAATGTTGCCGATGGTCTGGATGAGCTCCAGCTGCACCACACACTTTATGAGTAATGCTGTAAAGAGCCGCTGCTCCCGGGCTTCTGCAGAAGACACACACACACACAAAAAACACTCTTAGTAAAACCCTCACTATGACTCAGCTGGTCACTTCAGAGCCATGTGACAGTAAACTGATGAGGAATCCAAAGAAGGAGGCATTGTCTACAATGATGTTTCTTCATGTTATGAAGTAATTATGCTGACATCCAGGGGCTTGGATGTATCAGAAATCCTCTACTACATCTTTTCTAAACATGGCTACCTCCATGCTGTGGAGCATAAAGACTTTATCCGATGTGAAACATTTCAAAAAATATTTTCTCTAAAAATACTAGGTTTTACTGGTGAAAGTGGCTCGTTTAAATTGATCAAATAATTACAAAAACATCTTAAGCACGATTTCAAAAGACTGGGAAAAAATGAACTACGAATGTGGCTCCAGTTTTAAGCTGTTAATGAGTCAGGGTCACAATAGCAAAATAACAAAAAGCACACTGCATTAATGCCATGTTTACAGACTTTACAGTGAGTATGTGATTTCTGAATGAAAATCTAGGGTCTGAACTGTAGGGGCGCAGAGCACATTAAATACTGCTGTGGGGTGCTATGACCAGGAGAACAATTTGGAATAATTTAGATTTAAATCAGACAAACTGTAATATCTTATGAACAAATTGTTGTGTATAAGTTAATCACTGATAAATAACAGTAATAATAATAATAATTAGGTCGGGGCAATTTATTGAAAATGAATCGAAATTGACATTCAGAACTTCTAATCGACATAATCTTGTCTCTATACTTTATATCAATAATTTTTAACTGTTTTTTAAAATTATTATTCAGTGTATGTTCATGTACTGTCCCTTCAGAACCAAGCGACCAAGACGTAGTGAATCTGCCCCTATGTGCCACATGGAAGCAACCTAAATGCCGAAGCTGACAATTGAGCAGCGTCTGTGTTTTGGGCGTGCTGTGTTTTGACTAAAACAAAGTCAAAAAGTAAAATGTAATGAATATTATTGGAGCACTTTTACAGCACATGCCTCGTCACTAAACGATAAGGGTCAAAAATACAAATACAATATAATTGTTCATTAATCTTAATCATGGTAAAATGTACCAGTAATTGTGATCTTGATATGCACTAATATCGTCCAGCACTAATAATATATATCCATCCATTATCTGTAACCGCTTATCCAATTCAGGGTCATAGTGGGTCCAGAGCCTACTTGGAATCATTGGGCGCAAGGCAGGAATACGCCCTGGAGGGGGCGCCAGTCCTTCACAGGGCAACACACACACATTCACTCACACCTACGGACACTTTTGAGTCGCCAATCCACCTGCAACGTGTGTTTTTGGACTGTGGGAGGAAACCGGAGCACCCGGAGGAAACCCACGCGGACACGGGGAGAACACACCACACTCCTCACAGACAGTCACCCGGAGCGGGAATCGAACCCACAACCTCCAGGTCCTTGGAGCTGTGTGACTGCGACACTACCTGCTGCGCCACCGTGCCGCAATGTTTATCTTTATTTTATTTTTATTTTTTTTCCACCATTAATGCAGTTCCCTGTCTTTTAGGGATGCAGAAGACCCAGAACAATTTGAAGAGTGCTATTTGAAGGGCTCAAGGTATCTTATAGCCATATTTTATTTGTTCTGTTATGATTTGGGGTGTCACGGTGGAGCAGCAGGTAGTGTCTCTGTCACAGCTCCAGGGTCCTGGAGCTTGTGGGTTCGAGTCCTGCTCCAAGTGACTGTCTGTGAGGAGTGTGGTGTGTTCTCCCTGTGTCTGCATGGGTTTCCTCCAGGTGACTGTCTGTGAGGAGTGTGGTGTGTTCTCCCTGTGTCTGCATGGGTTTCCTCCAGGTGACTGTCTGTGAGGTGTGTGGTGTGTTCTCCCTGTGTCTGCATGGGTTTCCTCCGGGTGACTGTCTGTGAGGAGTGTGGTGTGTTCTCCCTGTGTCTGCATGGGTTTCCTCCAGGTGACTGTCTGTGAGCAATGTGGTGTGTTCTCCCTGTGTCTGTGTGGGTTTCCTCCGGGTGACTGTCTGTGAGCAATGTGGTGTGTTCTCCCTGTGTCTGTGTGGGTTTCCTCCGGGTGACTGTCTGTGAGGAGTGTGGCGTGTTCTCCCTGTGTCTGCATGGGTTTCCTCCGGGTGCTCCGGTTTCCTCCCACAGTCCAAAAACATACATTGGTAGGTGGATTGGAGGCTCAGAAGTGTGGTGTAGGTAGGTGTGAGTGTGTGACTGAATGTGTGTGCTGCCCTGTGAGGGTCTGGCACCCCCTCCGGGGTATATTCCTACCTTGTGCCCAATGATTCCAGGTGGGCTCTAGACCCACCGTGACCCTGAACTGGATAAGCTGTATAATGAATGAATGTTATGATTTGTTTTTCCAAGCCATTCTTTGAGAAAATGATCCTTGTTTGTGCGCTGTGCTTGGAATAAAGGTGATCTGCCCCATTGTTTTAATTTCTTTTATTTTTTAATTCTATTCCCAGAAATGTCTATCCTGCCATGGTAATCAATTGGTTAATCTGACTTTTTATTTTCTTTGATCAGTGTGCACTGATCACATCCCAGAAGAGGTTGAAAACACTAGGAAGAGGACAAGAACACTGGTCTAAACAGGAGGTGATGGCTGTGATGAAACCTCTCAAGCCTCACATAACGAAAGGAAAACTGGCCACAATGGCAGAATGTCAGCGGTGCAAGGATGCTGAGGATCCTGTGTTGAAGGACCGAAGTGCACAAAATATAAGAGACTTTGTTAGAAATAGAGGGATCACATTTTAAAAGGAAAATTCAATTTAATGAAGAATTGCTTCAAGGACATGGGCTTGATTTTTGTTGACTTAGTTCTTTAACAATCTGAGAAAAGTGTGATGTTACACCTGCAGCATGTTAATTAAAGATGTGTTTAATTATTTGTTTGTTGTTATAACTGGAGCTGCAGTTAACGCTAACACAAGCGAGATGCTCATGTCCAGTTTGTTGTTTACAGGGACCTGTTCTGCTTAATCACATGTGTCTTTGGAATGCACCTGTTATGTTTGTGTTTGTGTGTGATCAAGTACCAGTAAACCACCTCTGTCCTTATAATACAGTGAAATGCCCTTTTTTGTGTATTGTTAAATCAGTGTCCTGGTAAAGTAGGCATGACCTCACAAACCTCTTGCCATAGGCAGGAGATTTTCAGGATGTCCCCATATACAAGCATGTTGTCAGGTGGA
Source organism: Hoplias malabaricus (assembly GCF_029633855.1). NCBI lineage: Eukaryota > Metazoa > Chordata > Actinopteri > Characiformes > Erythrinidae > Hoplias > Hoplias malabaricus. Next base: position 41,535,915 of record NC_089812.1, on the reverse strand, counting down.
CATAGTAAGAGCTTACATTTGTGTAGAAACAAATTAAGGTGATATTTGTGTTCTGTAAAAAGAGAGAATTTTTTGGTGTTTCCAGCAGTGCTGTAGGGCAAAGGGAAAGGTGGGTGCCACTAAACCACATTTTAACTGGTTTGGCAAGGGATGTCCTCATAAGACTTAGACCTGTGTGTGTGTGTGCAGCCTATAATCTCAGTTCAAAGTTTAATCATTCTCCTGCTCCTTAGTAATATTTTTCAACAAAAATTGAGTAGTTTGAAAATGGCGAGTGAGAAGAATACATCACTGAATTCAGGAGTGTTTGAATTTTGAATTAAACGTTAAACAAAGGTGTACAAAGAAGTTTGAAAGCATTTAATACTTTCCTTAGCTCTTGAAAATGATTTTATGTCTTGTTTTTCAAAGAAAAACTGAAATACCTTATGAAAAACTAAAGAAATGGAGTGAGAGCTGTTTCCTGCTTCACTCAGATGTTCACAACTAAGCCATTTTCTATTCTTTGTCTCACAGCTAAATGGTAAACACTGATCCTGGGTCTGTGTGTGCTCAGTTTGGAGAGTATGGCTGTTGTGATTTCTTCAAACCACCAGATGTCACTGTTTTAAGCCTTTAACTCTTCTGGCCAATCAGGATGAAGCTTCAAAACAGCCTCCACCTGTCTGGGACTTGAGTGAATACTAATTGGAGTCAGCTGTGTTGTCTGGGTTCGGTTCAGTTCAGCAGATTTCCCAGCAGTCTTGTTGCTTTCTGAAAATAGGACTTAATTTTGTTGTTATTTTGGCTGTTGTCTTTAGATGAGGCTGAATTTGGGTTCTCTTGTGTAAATGCGTTTTAGAGATTTCTGTTTTATTCATCGCTTGATTGATTTACAATTTTGACACAATGAATGCTGTAAACAAGGGTTGTATGTAGATTGTAAAGTTCATTAGCTCTTTATGAATTGTTTTTAGTTTCATTGGAGATTTGTAGTTTTCTGTTATGATGAAATGTGCTGTTTTTGTTCAGTTTTATTCTGTGGAATCTGTTGGGTTCTGTTTGGAGACTTCCAGGTCTTTGTTGTTTGAAAGGGCTTTTATTTTACCCCAGGTCCATTCAGTAAGGGGCAATAACTGAATCCGTCTGAAGTTAAAAAAGAGACTTTCCATTCAATCCACTCACATCTGAGAGGGCTTGGTTCCAGTCTATGGCCAGTGGGATCCTCTTGAAGAGATTTTGAGCAAGGTCTGTGAGGTAGGTCAGAATCTTTTTTTGCTCTCTTGTGTGTTTGTCACCTCTCATATGAAGAGCCATGGTCCTGGTTTATGGAGGCCACCTGTTTGTTTGGGGCAGGATTAGGAGCTAGATGGTTGCAAGTCTTGGTTCAGGTCTGTGGAGCTAATGGGATTGTTATGGGCATGGATGTTTCTCTCGTATCTCTGTCCTGTCCTGTCCATATGTTCTAGGATCCAGTCCTGGGTTCCTGACTGACTGCATGCCGGATGCCGGAATCTGTGTCCATGGTTTGGCTTCAACCATCAGCTATAAAAGAGAGAGTTTAGTCACACCCGGGAGGAATGGTTCCTCACTCAATTGTTTATCTTTTTTGCTGTTGAAACTCGCTTCGTGTTTGAATTGTTAATTGTTGAATGTTTTTCTGAGTGTTGCCTGTCTGTCATTGTTTACATTTGTAACTAGTACCAGTTGTAGGGAGTGGCTGCCGTTTTGTTTTGGGAACTGGGGTTTGTCTCTGTTTATACACAGCAAGGGAGTAAGGTTAGCACATTGTCTTTCACAGGTTAGTTAGTGTACCTAAAAGTAGTTAGTGTGGGGTTTGTTTGTTGTTTTGGCCTGGGTCACTCCTGAAGTCACTTTCTGGTCACTAAACTGTATCAATCACATCAATACATTTCACAAAACTGTCCTAAGTTGTAGTTTTTTTTGCACTCATCACACTCCGTTATTTCATTTTTTTGTGTTGCGGTCTGCCCTAGACCAGGTCGTAACAGGATCTTTCTAGAATATTGAATTCTATTCCAGGAGACCCTGTTTCTCTGTTGTAAAAGAGGGCCAGTTTGGTCCCATTCCCACACACACACACAAAATCCAATGTTATTGGATTCTGAAGGGCTTTGTTCTGGTCTATGGCAACACTGGTATCTGTCTCAAAGATTGATTCCAACCTGTTGAACCAGCTAAACCCAGTTTTGGAGTTCAGATGCTCTCTGGTGTAAAAAAAAAAAAGCCCAATTCCACCTCAAACCCTGTCCCATTTTTTTTCTCTCTCTCTCACACAGGTTTACAGTGTTTATCAGGACACCCTGTAACCATGGTTTTTGAGGACACACCTTTCCTGACATCCTTTTTGTGAAAGTGTATATTTTGTGGTTCTGTTGTATTCATATTATTTAATATGATATTTATACTATTTGTTTTAAGAAAACGAACAGCCTTTTAAATTGTCAAATGGTGTAACCACAAAAAATGACAAATATCTAATATTTCACACCTAGAGTTCATGCAATTGCTTGTAAAATTAGCCATTTATTTTATAATATCCCATAAGAATGTTTTATTATATTTTTTCTAAATTTAGATTTTATGGGATTTTGTGAGACCATGTGCCATTAACATCTTCTTTTACGTGTATTCTTTGACCATGGTAAAAATGGTTTAAACACCCATTATTCCAGTGTAGTAGAGTATTAAATCATAATCCATATTAACTTTTTTGTACAATATTAGTATTTTAGACAAGATACTGGTTACACCAACTGACCACAAACCTTCTACAGCAAAAGAACAAGAATAACTTGTGTTCGATTCTGATTTCAGTTCAGTTCTCATACAATTTCAGTTCGTAAAATGACAGCCATTGTTTTCAAAGAGAGTGAGTGAATGAAGGAGAGAGAGATTGTTAGTGAGAGAGTATCAGACATTGTTTTTTCATTTCTTTCATCACTAAACTGTTTTGATTAAACTTTTAAAAACTGACAACCATCAGTGTGAGTTCCTGTCATCTGATGAGATGTGAACCAATTGTTTCACATTAACATAATAATATAGAGGAAACAGCGTGTCAGAAACTTATATCTTGAATTATTAAAGGGGTTGAGGATGCCTGTGGTACCTCTACATTTGGCTGCACATAGTCATGATCATGAGGGTTAACTATGGGTTACTGGACAATATGCTGGTCATCTTCGGAAGTGTTAATCAATAGAGGAGTAAGGTTTAAAACATCAGTACCATTTTATTCTCTATATACTGTCTTTGATACTGCTTCCAACTTTCCCTCATCTTTTGTTGTATGTGCACCTTTCCCAATATATATGTACAAAGTACATAATTATTTCCTGAAATAATTATGTATATATTATGTATATATATTGGGTTATGGAGAAACTACTTGGTTTAATGGCACATACATTGGTTTTAAACTGTTGGTTTGTATATATTGGTTTGTTGGTATATATATTGGACTCTCAGTACATACATTGGTTTGTGTGCATGTGTATATCGGTTTGTGGGCATGTATCGGTTTGTGGGCTTGTATCGGTTTGTGGGCATGCATATATCGGTTTGTGGGCATGCATATATCGGTTTGTGGGCATGCATAAATCGGTTGGTGTGTATCGGTTTGTGGGTTTGTATCGGTTTGTGGGCATGTATCGGTTTGTGGGCTTGTATCGGTTTGTGGGCATGTATCGGTTGGTGTGTATCGGTTTGTGGGCATGCATATATCGGTTTGTGGGCATGTATCGGTTGGTGTGTATCGGTTTGTGGGCATGCATATATCGGTTTGTGGGCATGTATCGGTTGGTGTGTATCGGTTTGTGGGCATGTATCGGTTGGTGTGTATCGGTTTGTGGGCATGCATATATCGGTTTGTGGGCATATATCGGTTTGTGGGCGCATATACTGGTTTGTTTATATCGGTTTGTGGGCATATATATATTGGATTCTGCGCTGCATGGTAGAAATTTGCCGTTCAGTGCTGTTCAGCGAGTAGCCTGTTTTGATTGTGCTGCGCGGTTTTAATGAACCTCAGTTTGGACAAACTTCTGACATATTCCAAATAAAACCGAGTGGCCCGGTGACTGAGCTCCGCGATTATAAATACTAAATAAAGGTCATAATAAAGATAATAAAGCTCAGACTAGCCGATTGGATTATGGTCTACAACAATGTGTTTTCTACGACGCTGAACTTAGCTCGTAGATCGCAGATTCGCAGATCCAGATGTTCTTTTCGAGTTGCGCGCGATCCCTGAGCGTTCTGTTCAGCTGCGCGCGCGATCCCTGAGCGTTCTGTTCAGCTGCGCGCGCGATCCCTGAGCGTTCTGTTCAGCTGCGCGCGCGATCCCTGAGCGTTCTGTTCAGCTGCGCGCGCGATCCCTGAGCGTTCTGTTCAGCTGCGCGCGCGATCCCTGAGCGTTCTGTTCAGCTGCGCGCGCGATCCCTGAGCGTTCTGTTCAGCTGCGCGCGCGAACCCTGAGCGTTCTGTTCAGCTGCGCGCGCGATCCCTGAGCGTTCTGTTCAGCTGCGCCCGCGCGATCCCTGAGCGTTCTGTTCAGCTGCGCCCGCGCGATCCCTGAGCGTTCTGTTCAGCGGCACGCGCGATCCCTGAGCGTTCTGTTCAGCGGCACGCGCGATCCCTGAGCGTTCTGTTCAGCGGCACGCGCGATCCCTGAGCGTTCTGTTCAGCGGCACGCGCGATCCCTGAGCGTTCTGTTCAGCGGCACGCGCGATCCCTGAGCGTTCTGTTCAGCGGCACGCGCGATCCCTGAGCGTTCTGTTCAGCGGCACGCGCGATCCCTGAGCGTTCTGTTCAGCGGCACGCGCGATCCCTGAACGTTCTGTTCAGCTGCGAGCGATCTCTGAACGTTCTGTTCAGCCCCGTGCGCAATCTCTGAGTGTTCTGTTCAGCCCCGTGCGCAATCTCTGAGTGTTCTGTTCAGCTGCGTGCGATCTCTGAGTGTTCTCTTCAGCTGCGCGCAATCTAAGTGTTCTGTTCAACCACGGACGCGATCTCTGAGTGTTCTATTCAACCGTGCGCGCGATCTCTGAGTGTTCTGTTCAGCCGCGCGCGCGATCTCAGTGTTCTGTTCAGCTGCGCGCGCGATCTCTGGGTGTTCTGTTCAGCTGCGCGCGCGATCTCTGAGTGTTCTGTTCAGCTGCGAGCGATCTCTGAGTGTTCTGCTCAGCTGCGCGTGCGATCTCTGAGTGTTCTGCTCAGCTGCGCGTGCGATCTCTGAGTGTTCTGCTCAGCTGCGCGTGCGATCTCTGAGTTTTCTGTTCAGCCCCGTGCGCAATCTCTGAGTGTTCTGTTCAGCCCCGTGCGCAATCTCTGAGTGTTCTGTTCAGCTGCGTGCGATCTAAGTGTTCTGTTCAGCCACGGACGCGATCTCTGAGTGTTCTATTCAACCGTGCGCGCGATCTCTGAGTGTTCTGTTCAGCCGCGCGCGCGATCTCAGTGTTCTGTTCAGCTGCGCGCGCGATCTCTGGGTGTTCTGTTCAGCTGCGCGCGCGATCTCTGAGTGTTCTGTTCAGCTGCGAGCGATCTCTGAGTGTTCTGCTCAGCTGCGCGTGCGATCTCTGAGTGTTCTGCTCAGCTGCGCGTGCGATCTCTGAGTGTTCTGCTCAGCTGCGCGTGCGATCTCTGAGTTTTCTGTTCAGCCGCGTGCGCGATCTCTGAGTGTTCTGTTCAGCTGCGAGCGATCTCTGAGTTTTCTGTTCAGCTGCGCGCGATCTCTGAGTGTTCTGTTCAGCCGGGGGCGCGATCTCTGAGTGTTCTGCTCAGCTGCGCGTGCGATCTCTGAGTGTTCTGTTCAGCTGTGCGGGATCTCTGAGTGTTTTGTTCAGCCGCGGGCGCGATCTCTGAGTGTTCTGTTCCACTGCGAGCGATCTCTGTGTGTTCTGTTCAACTGCGTGTGCGATGTCTGAGTGTTCTGTTCAGCTGCGTGCGATCTCTGAGTGTTCTGTTCAGCTGCGTGCGATCTCTGAGTGTTCTGTTCAGCTGCGAGCGATCTCTGAGTGTTCTGCTCAGCTGCGCGTGCGATCTCTGAGTGTTCTGTTCAGCTGCGTGCGATCTCTGAGTGTTCTGTTCAGCTGCGTGCGATCTCTGAGTGTTCTGTTCAACTGCGAGCGATCTCTGAGTGTTCTGTTCAGCTGGGCGGGCGATCTCTGAGCGTTCTGTTCAGCGGCACGCGCGATCTCTGAGCGTTCTGTTCAGCGGCATGCGCTATCTGAGTGTTCTGTTCAGCTGCGAGCGAGATCTCTGAGTGTTCTGTTCAGCTGCGAGCGAGATCTCTGAGTGTTCTGTTCAGCTGCGAGCGAGATCTCTGAGTGTTCTGTTCAGCTGCGTGCGATCTCTGAGTGTTCTGCTCAGCTGCGCGCGAGATCTCTGAGTGTTCTTTTCAGCTGCACGCGCGATCTCTGAGTGTTCTGTTCAGCGGCATGCGCTATCTGAGTGTTCTGTTCAGCTGCGTGCGATCTCTGAGTGTTCTGCTCAGCTGCGCGCGAGATCTCTGAGTGTTCTTTTCAGCTGCGAGCGATGTCTGAGTGTTCTGTTCAGCTGCGAGCGAGATCTCTGAGTGTTCTGTTCAGCTGCGAGCGAGATCTCTGAGTGTTCTGTTCAGCTGCGTGCGATCTCTGAGTGTTCTGTTCAGCTGCGCGCGCGATCTCTGGGTGTTCTGTTCAGCTGCGAGCGATGTCTGAGTGTTTTGTTCAGCTGCGTGCGATCTCTGAGTGTTCTGTTCAGCTGCGCACGCGATCTCTGAGTGTTCTGTTCAGCCGGGGGCGCGATCTCTGAGTGTTTTGTTCAGCCGGGGGCGCGATCTCTGAGTGTTTTGTTCAGCCGCTGGCGCGATCTCTGAGAGTTCTGCTCAGCTGCGCGTGCGATCTCTGAGTGTTCTGTTCAGCTGCGTGCGATCTCTGAGTGTTCTGTTCAACTGCGAGCGATCTCTGAGTGTTCTGTTCAGCTGCGCGGGCGATCTCTGAGTGTTCTGTTCAGCTGCGCGGGCGATCTCTGAGTGTTCTGTTCAGCTGCGCGGGCGATCTCTGAGTGTTCTGTTCAGCTGCGCGGGCGATCTCTGAGTGTTCTGTTCAGCTGCGCGCGCGATCTCTGAGTGTTCTGTTCAGCTGCGCGCGCGATCTCTGAGTGTTCTGTTCAGCTGCGAGCGATCTCTGGGTGTTCTGTTCAGCCGCGTGCGCGATCTCTGAGTGTTCTGTTCAGCTGCGAGCGATCTCTGAGTTTTCTGTTCAGCTGCGCGCGATCTCTGAGTGTTCTGTTCAGCTGCGCGCAATCTCTGAGTGTTCTGTTCAGCCGGGGGCGCGATCTCTGAGTGTTCTGCTCAGCTGCGCGTGCGATCTCTGAGTGTTCTGTTCAGCTGTGCGGGATCTCTGAGTGTTTTGTTCAGCCGCGGGCGCGATCTCTGAGTGTTCTGTTCCATTGCGAGCGATCTCTGTGTGTTCTGTTCAGCTGCGTGTGCGATGTCTGAGTGTTCTGTTCAGCTGCGTGCGATCTCTGAGTGTTCTGTTCAGCTGCGAGCGATCTCTGAGTGTTCTGCTCAGCTGCGCGAGCGATCTCTGAGTGTTCTGCTCAGCTGCGCGTGCGATCTCTGAGTGTTCTGTTCAGCTGTGTGCGATCTCTGAGTGTTCTGTTCAACTGCGAGCGATCTCTGAGTGTTCTGTTCAGCTGCGCGGGCGATCTCTGAGCGTTCTGTTCAGCGGCACGCGCGATCTCTGAGTGTTCTGTTCAGCGGCATGCGCTATCTGAGTGTTCTGTTCAGCTGCGAGCGATCTCTGAGTGTTCTGCTCAGCTGCGAGCGATGTCTGAGTGTTCTGTTCAGCTGCGAGCGAGATCTCTGAGTGTTCTGTTCAGCTGCGAGCGAGATCTCTGAGTGTTCTGTTCAGCTGCGTGCGATCTCTGAGTGTTCTGTTCAGCTGCGAGCGATCTCTGAGTGTTCTGCTCAGCTGCGCGTGCGATCTCTGAGTGTTCTGCTCAGCTGCGCGTGCGATCTCTGAGTTTTCTGTTCAGCCGCGTGCGCGATCTCTGAGTGTTCTGTTCAGCTGCGAGCGATCTCTGAGTTTTCTGTTCAGCTGCGCGCGATCTCTGAGTGTTCTGTTCAGCCGGGGGCGCGATCTCTGAGTGTTCTGCTCAGCTGCGCGTGCGATGTCTGAGTGTTCTGTTCAGCTGCGTGCGATCTCTGAGTGTTCTGTTCAGCTGCGAGCGATCTCTGAGTGTTCTGCTCAGCTGCGCGTGCGATCTCTGAGTGTTCTGTTCAGCTGCGTGCGATCTCTGAGTGTTCTGTTCAACTGCGAGCGATCTCTGAGTGTTCTGTTCAGCTGCGCGGGCGATCTCTGAGCGTTCTGTTCAGCGGCACGCGCGATCTCTGAGTGTTCTGTTCAGCGGCATGCGCTATCTGAGTGTTCTGTTCAGCTGCGTGCGATCTCTGAGTGTTCTGTTCAGCTGCGTGTGATCTCTGAGCGTTCTTTTCAGCTGCGCACGATCTCTGATAGTTCTTTTCAGCTGCACGCGCGATCTCTGAGTGTTCTGTTCAGCGGCATGCGCTATCTGAGTGTTCTGTTCAGCTGCGAGCGATCTCTGAGTGTTCTGTTCAGCTGCGAGCGAGATCTCTGAGTGTTCTGTTCAGCTGCGAGCGAGATCTCTGAGTGTTCTGTTCAGCTGCGAGCGAGATCTCTGAGTGTTCTGTTCAGCTGCGTGCGATCTCTGAGTGTTCTGTTCAGCTGCGTGCGATCTCTGAGTGTTCTGCTCAGCTGCGCGCGAGATCTCTGAGTGTTCTTTTCAGCTGCACGCGCGATCTCTGAGTGTTCTTTTCAGCGGCATGCGCTATCTGAGTGTTCTGTTCAGCTGCGTGCGATCTCTGAGTTTTCTGTTCAGCTGCGTGCGATGTCTGAGTGTTCTGTTCAGCTGCGAGCGAGATCTCTGAGTGTTCTGTTCAGCTGCGCGGGCGATCTCTGAGCGTTCTGTTCAGCGGCACGCGCGATCTCTGAGTGTTCTGTTCAGCGGCATGCGCTATCTGAGTGTTCTGTTCAGCTGCGTGCGATCTCTGAGTGTTCTGTTCAGCTGCGTGTGATCTCTGAGCGTTCTTTTCAGCTGCGCACGATCTCTGATAGTTCTTTTCAGCTGCACGCGCGATCTCTGAGTGTTCTGTTCAGCGGCATGCGCTATCTGAGTGTTCTGTTCAGCTGCGAGCGATCTCTGAGTGTTCTGTTCAGCTGCGAGCGAGATCTCTGAGTGTTCTGTTCAGCTGCGAGCGAGATCTCTGAGTGTTCTGTTCAGCTGCGAGCGAGATCTCTGAGTGTTCTGTTCAGCTGCGTGCGATCTCTGAGTGTTCTGTTCAGCTGCGCGCGCGATCTCTGGGTGTTCTGTTCAGCTGCGCGCGCGATCTCTGGGTGTTCTGTTCAGCTGCGAGCGATGTCTGAGTGTTTTGTTCAGCTGCGTGCGATCTCTGAGTGTTCTGTTCAGCTGCGCACGCGATCTCTGAGTGTTCTGTTCAGCCGGGGGCGCGATCTCTGAGTGTTTTGTTCAGCCGGGGGCGCGATCTCTGAGTGTTTTGTTCAGCCGCTGGCGCGATCTCTGAGTGTTCTGCTCAGCTGCGCGTGCGATCTCTGAGTGTTCTGTTCAGCTGCGTGCGATCTCTGAGTGTTCTGTTCAACTGCGAGCGATCTCTGAGTGTTCTGTTCAGCTGCGCGGGCGATCTCTGAGTGTTCTGTTCAGCTGCGCGGGCGATCTCTGAGTGTTCTGTTCAGCTGCGCGGGCGATCTCTGAGTGTTCTGTTCAGCTGCGCGCGCGATCTCTGAGTGTTTTGTTCAGCTGCTGGCGCGATCTCTGAGTATTCTGTTCAGCTGCGCGCGCGATCTCTGAGTGTTCTGTTCAGCCGCGTGCGCGATCTCTGAGTGTTCTGTTCAGCTGCGAGCGATCTCTGAGTTTTCTGTTCAGCTGCGCGCGATCTCTGAGTGTTCTGTTCAGCCGGGGGCGCGATCTCTGAGTGTTCTGCTCAGCTGCGCGTGTGATCTCTGAGTGTTCTGTTCAGCTGTGCGGGATCTCTGAGTGTTTTGTTCAGCCGCGGGCGCGATCTCTGAGTGTTCTGTTCCACTGCGAGCGATCTCTGTGTGTTCTGTTCAGCTGCGTGTGCGATGTCTGAGTGTTCTGTTCAGCTGCGTGCGATCTCTGAGTGTTCTGTTCAGCTGCGAGCGATCTCTGAGTGTTCTGCTCAGCTGCGCGTGCGATCTCTGAGTGTTCTGTTCAGCTGCGTGCGATCTCTGAGTGTTCTGTTCAACTGCGAGCGATCTCTGAGTGTTCTGTTCAGCTGCGCGGGCGATCTCTGAGTGTTCTGTTCAGCGGCACGCGCGATCTCTGAGTGTTCTGTTCAGCGGCATGCGCTATCTGAGTGTTCTGTTCAGCTGCGTGCGATCTCTGAGTGTTCTGTTCAGCTGCGTGTGATCTCTGAGCGTTCTTTTCAGCTGCGCACGATCTCTGATAGTTCTTTTCAGCTGCACGCGCGATCTCTGAGTGTTTTGTTCAGCGGCATGCGCTATCTGAGTGTTCTGTTCAGCTGCGAGCGATCTCTGAGTGTTCTGCTCAGCTGCGAGCGATGTCTGAGTGTTCTGTTCAGCTGCGAGCGAGATCTCTGAGTGTTCTGTTCAGCTGCGAGCGAGATCTGAGTGTTCTGTTCAGCTGCGTGCGATCTCTGAGTTTTCTGTTCAGCTGCGTGCGATCTCTGAGTGTTCTGCTCAGCTGCGCGCGAGATCTCTGAGTGTTCTGTTCAGCTGCGAGCGAGATCTCTGAGTGTTCTGTTCAGCTGCGAGCGAGATCTCTGAGTGTTCTGTTCAGCTGCGTGCGATCTCTGAGTGTTCTGTTCAGCTGCGCGCGCGATCTCTGGGTGTTCTGTTCAGCTGCGCGCGCGATCTCTGGGTGTTCTGTTCAGCTGCGAGCGATGTCTGAGTGTTTTGTTCAGCTGCGTGCGATCTCTGAGTGTTCTGTTCAGCTGCGCACGCGATCTCTGAGTGTTCTGTTCAGCCGGGGGCGCGATCTCTGAGTGTTTTGTTCAGCCGGGGGCGCGATCTCTGAGTGTTTTGTTCAGCTGCGGATGGTCTCTGAGTGTTCTGTTCAGTTGCGCGCGATCTCTGAGTGTTCTATTCAGCTGCGGACGATCTCTGAGTGTTCTATTCAGCTGCGGACGATCTCTGAGTGTTCTGTTCAGCCGGGGGCGCGATCTCTGAGTGTTTTGTTCAGCCGGGGGCGCGATCTCTGAGTGTTCTGTTCAGCTGCGCGCGATCTCTGAGTGTTCTATTCAGCTGCGGACGATCTCTGAGTGTTCTATTCAGCTGCAGACGATCTCTGAGTGTTCTCTTCAGCTGCGCGCGATCTGAGTGTTCTGTTCAGCCACGGGCGCGATCTCTGAGTGTTCTATTCAGCCGCGCGCACGATCTCTGAGTGTTCTGTTCTGCTGCGCGTGCGATCTCTGAGTGTTCTGTTCAGCTGCGCGCGATCTCTGAAGGTTCTATTCAGCTGCGGACGATCTCTGAGTGTTCTATTCAGCTGCGGACGATCTCTGAGTGTTCTATTCAGCTGCGGACGATCTCTGAGTGTTCTCTTCAGCTGCGCGCGATCTGAGTGTTCTGTTCAGCCACGGGCGCGATCTCTGAGTGTTCTATTCAGCCGCGCGCACGATCTCTGAGTGTTCTGTTCTACAGCTCGCGCGATCTCTGAGTGTTCTGTTCAGCTGCGCGCGATCTCTGTGTGTTCTGTTCTACAGCTCGCGCGATCTCTGAGTGTTCTGTTCACCTGCGCGTGCGATCTCTGAGAGTTCTGTTCACCTGCGCGCGATCTCTGAGTGTTCTGTTCAGCTGCGCGCGCGATCTCTGAGTGTTCTGTTCACCTGCGTGCGATCTCTGAGTGTTCTGTTCAGCTGCGCGTGCGATCTCTGAGTGTTCTGTTCACCTGCGCGTGCGATCTCTGAGTGTTCTGTTCACCTGCACGCGATCTCTGAGTGTTCTGTTCAGCTGCGCGCGCGATCTCTGAGTGTTCTGTTCACCTGCGTGCGATCTCTGAATGTTCTGTTCACCTGCGCATGCGATCTCTGAGTGTTCTGTTCACCTGCGTGCAATCTCTGAGAGTTCTGTTCACCTGCGTGCGATCTCTGAGTGTTCTGTTCACCTCCGTGCGATCTCTGAGTGTTCTGTTCACCTGCGTGCGATCTCTGAGTGTTCTGTTCAGCTGCGCGCGCGATCTCTGAGTGTTCTGTTCACCTGCGTGCGATCTCTGAATGTTCTGTTCACCTGCGCGTGCGATCTCTGAGTGTTCTGTTCACCTGCGTGCGATCTCTGAGTGTTCTGTTCACCTGCGTGCGATCTCTAAGAGTTCTGTTCAACTGCGTGCGATCTCTGAGTGTTCTGTTCACCTGCGCGTGCGATCTCTGAGTGTTCTGTTCACCTGCGCGCGATCTCTGAGTGTTTTATTCAGCTGCGCGCGATCTCTGAGTGTTCTGTTCAGCTGCGGGCGCGATCTCTGAGTGTTTTATTCAGCTGCGCGCGATCTCTGAGTGTTCTGTTCAGCCGCGGGCGCGATCTCTGAGTGTTTTGTTCAGCTGCGCGCGCAATCTCTGAGTGTTCTGGTCTGCTGCGCGCGATCTCTGAGTGTTCTGTTCAGCTGCGAGCGATCTCTGAGTGTTCTGTTTAGCCGCGGGCGCGATCTCTGTGTGTTCTGTTCAGCTGCGCGCGGGATCCCTGAGTGTTCTGTTCAGCCGGGGGCGCGATCTCTGAGTGTTCTGTTCAGCTGCGAGCGATCTCTGAGTGTTCTGTTCAGCTGCGCGCGATCTCTGAGTGTTCTGTTCAGCTGCGGACGATCTCTGAGTGTTCTATTCAGCTGCGGACGATCTCTGAGTGTTCTGGTCTGCTGCGCGTGCGCAATCTCTGAGTGTTCTATTCAGCCACGCGCGATCTCTGAGTGTTCTGTTCAGCCGCGTGCGATCTCTGAGTGTTCTGTTCAGCTGCGCACGCGATCTCTGAGTGTTCTGTTCTGCTGCGCGTGCGGTCTCTGGGTGTTCTGTTCAGCCGCGTGCGCAATCTCTGAGTGTTCTATTCAGCCACGCGCGATCTCTGAGTGTTCTGTTCAGCCGCGTGCGATCTCTGAGTGTTCTGTTCAGCTGCGCGCACGATCTCTGAGTGTTCTGTTCAGCTGCGCGCGATCTCTGAGTGTTCTATTCAGCTGCGGACGATCTCTGAGTGTTCTCTTCAGCTGCGCGCGATCTGAGTGTTCTGTTCAGCCACGGGCGCGATCTCTGAGTGTTCTATTCAGCCGCGCGCACGATCTCTGAGTGTTCTGTTCTACAGCTCGCGCGATCTCTGAGTGTTCTGTTCAGCTGCGCGCGATCTCTGTGTGTTCTGTTCTACAGCTCGCGCGATCTCTGAGTGTTCTGTTCACCTGCGTGCGATCTCTGAGAGTTCTGTTCACCTGCGTGCGATCTCTGAGTGTTCTGTTCACCTGCGCGTGCGATCTCTGAGTGTTCTGTTCACCTGCGCGCGATCTCTGAGTGTTCTGTTCAGCTGCGCGTGATCTCTGAGTGTTCTGTTCAGCTGCGCGCGCGATCTCTGAGTGTTCTGTTCACCTGCGTGCGATCTCTGAGTGTTCTGTTCACCTGCGTGCAATCTCTGAGAGTTCTGTTCACCTGCGTGCGATCTCTGAGTGTTCTGTTCACCTGCGCGTGCGATCTCTGAATGTTCTGTTCACCTGCGTGCGATCTCTAAGAGTTCTGTTCACCTGCGTGCGATCTCTGAGTGTTCTGTTCACCTGCGCGTGCGATCTCTGAGTGTTCTGTTCACCTGCGCGTGATCTCTGAGTGTTCTGTTCAGCTGCGCGCGATCTCTGAGTGTTCTGTTCAGCTGCGCGCGATCTCTGAGTGTTCTGTTCAGCTGCGCGCGCGATCTCTGAGTGTTCTGTTCACCTGCGCGTGCGATCTCTGAGTGTTCTGTTCACCTGCGCGCGATCTCTGAGTGTTCTGTTCAGCCGCGGGCGCGATCTCTGAGTGTTTTGTTCAGCTGCGCGCGCAATCTCTGAGTGTTCTGGTCTGCTGCGCGCGATCTCTGAGTGTTCTGTTCAGCTGCGAGCGATCTCTGAGTGTTCTGTTTAGCCGCGGGCGCGATCTCTGAGTGTTCTGTTCAGCTGCGCACGATCCCTGAGTGTTCTGTTCAGCCGCGGGCGCGATGTCTGAGTGTTCTGTTCAGCTGCGCGTGCGATCTCTGAGTGTTCTGTTCAGCTGCGAGCGATCTGAGTGTTCTGTTCAGCTGCGTGCATGATCTCTGAGTGTTCTGTTCAGCTGCGCACGATCCCTGAGTGTTCTGTTCAGCCGCGGGCGCGATCTCTGAGTGTTCTGTTCAGCTGCGTGCATGATCTCTGAGTGTTCTGTTCAGCTGCGCACGATCTCTGAGTGTTCTGTTCTGCTGCGCGTGCGGTCTCTGGGTGTTCTGTTCAGCCGCGTGCGCAATCTCTGAGTGTTCTATTCAGCCACGCGCGATCTCTGAGTGTTCTGTTCAGCCGCGTGCGATCTCTGAGTGTTCTGTTCAGCTGCGCGCACGATCTCTGAGTGTTCTGTTCAGCTGCGCGCGATCTCTGAGTGTTCTATTCAGCTGCGGACGATCTCTGAGTGTTCTCTTCAGCTGCGCGCGATCTGAGTGTTCTGTTCAGCCACGGGCGCGATCTCTGAGTGTTCTATTCAGCCGCGCGCACGATCTCTGAGTGTTCTGTTCTACAGCTCGCGCGATCTCTGAGTGTTCTGTTCAGCTGCGCGCGATCTCTGTGTGTTCTGTTCTACAGCTCGCGCGATCTCTGAGTGTTCTGTTCACCTGCGTGCGATCTCTGAGAGTTCTGTTCACCTGCGTGCGATCTCTGAGTGTTCTGTTCACCTGCGCGTGCGATCTCTGAGTGTTCTGTTCACCTGCGCGCGATCTCTGAGTGTTCTGTTCAGCTGCGCGTGATCTCTGAGTGTTCTGTTCAGCTGCGCGCGCGATCTCTGAGTGTTCTGTTCACCTGCGTGCGATCTCGGAGTGTTCTGTTCACCTGCGTGCAATCTCTGAGAGTTCTGTTCACCTGCGTGCGATCTCTGAGTGTTCTGTTCACCTGCGCGTGCGATCTCTGAGTGTTCTGTTCACCTGCGTGCGATCTCTAAGAGTTCTGTTCACCTGCGTGCGATCTCTGAGTGTTCTGTTCACCTGCGCGTGCGATCTCTGAGTGTTCTGTTCACCTGCGCGTGATCTCTGAGTGTTCTGTTCAGCTGCGCGCGATCTCTGAGTGTTCTGTTCAGCTGCGCGCGATCTCTGAGTGTTCTGTTCAGCTGCGCGCGCGATCTCTGAGTGTTCTGTTCACCTGCGCGTGCGATCTCTGAGTGTTCTGTTCACCTGCGCGCGATCTCTGAGTGTTCTGTTCAGCCGCGGGCGCGATCTCTGAGTGTTTTGTTCAGCTGCGCGCGCAATCTCTGAGTGTTCTGGTCTGCTGCGCGCGATCTCTGAGTGTTCTGTTCAGCTGCGAGCGATCTCTGAGTGTTCTGTTTAGCCGCGGGCGCGATCTCTGAGTGTTCTGTTCAGCTGCGCACGATCCCTGAGTGTTCTGTTCAGCCGCAGGCGCGATGTCTGAGTGTTCTGTTCAGCTGCGCGTGCGATCTCTGAGTGTTCTGTTCAGCTGCGAGCGATCTGAGTGTTCTGTTCAGCTGCGTGCATGATCTCTGAGTGTTCTGTTCAGCTGCGCACGATCCCTGAGTGTTCTGTTCAGCCGCGGGCGCGATCTCTGAGTGTTCTGTTCAGCTGCGTGCATGATCTCTGAGTGTTCTGTTCAGCTGCGCACGATCTCTGAGTGTTCTGTTCAGCTGCACGCGCGATCTCTGAGTGTTCTGTTCTGCTGCGCGTGCGATCTCTGTGTGTTCTGTTCTGCTGCGCGTGCGATCTCTGTGTGTTCTGTTCAGCTGCGCGCGCGATGTCTGAGTGTTCTGTTCTGCTGCGCATGCGATCTCTGTGTGTTCTGTTCAGCTGCGCGTGCGATCTCTGAGTGTTCTGTTCAGCCGCGGGCGCGATCTCTGAGTGTTCTGTTCAGCCCCGTGCGCAATCTCTGTGTGTTCTGTTCTGCTGCGCGTGCGATCTCTGTGTGTTCTGTTCAGCTGCGCGCGCGATCTCTGAGTGTTCTGTTCAGCTGCGCGTGCGATCTCTGAGTGTTCTGTTCAGCTGCGCACGATCTCTGAGTGTTCTGTTCTGCTGCGCGCGATCTCTGAGTGTTCTGTTCAGCTTCGCGCACGATCTCTGAGTGTTCGGTTCAGCTGCGCACGTGATCACTGAGTGTTCTGTTCAGCTGCGCACGTGATCTCTGAGTGTTCTGTTCAGCTGCGTGCGATCTCTGAGGGTTCTGTTCTGCTGCGTGTGCAATGTCTATGTGTTCTGTTCTGCTGCGTGTGCGATGTCTGAGTGTTCTGTTCTGCTGCGTGTGCAATGTCTGAGTGTTCTGTTCTGCTGCGTGTGCGATGTCTGAGTGTTCTGTTCAGCCGCGTGTGCGATCTCTGGGTGTTCTGTTCAGCTGCGTGCGATCTCTGGGTGTTCTGTTCAGCTGCGTGCGATCTCTGGGTGTTCTGTTCAGCTGCGTGTGATGTCTGAGCGGTCTGTTCAGCTGCGTGTGCGATCTCTGAGTGTTCTGTTCAGCTGCGTGCGATCTCTGAGCGGTCTGTTCAGCTGCATGCGACGTCTGAGCGTTCTGTTCTGCTGCGTGTGCGATGTCTGAGTGTTCTGTTCAGCTGGGTGCGCGATCTCTGAGTGTTCTTTTCTTACTGCGCGAGCCATCTCTGAGTGTTCTGTTCAGCTGCAAGCCCAATCTCTGAGTGTTCTTTTCAGCTGCACGCGCGATCTGAGTGTTCTGTTCTGCTGCGTGTGCGATGTCTGAGTGTTCTGTTCAGCTGGGTGCGCGATCTCTGAGTGTTCTTTTCTTACTGCGCGAGCCATCTCTGAGTGTTCTGTTCAGCTGCACGCGCGATCTTTGAGTGTTCTGTTCAGCTACGCGCGATCTCTGAGTGTTTTTTTCGAGCTGCGTGTGCGATCTCTGAGTGTTCTTTTCGTGCTGCTCGCGGCATCTGAGTGTTATTTTCGAGCTGCGCGCGCCATCTCTGAGTGTTCTGTTCAGCTGCGCGCGCCATCTCTGAGTTTTCTGTTCAGCTGCGCGCGCAATCTCTGAGTGTTCTGTTCAGCTGCGCACGCGATCTCTGAGTGTTCTGTCAGCAGGAGCTGTAGCCGAGATGTTACTGTGCTGTACCCTTTTTTCCCGTCACAGTAATACCGGATGTATGTCACAGCGGCTACTGCCTGTACACACAGCAGAACAGCGGCTACTGTGCCGGTACACCCACCAGAACAGCGGCTACTCTGCCGGTACACACAGCAGAACAGCGGCTACTGTGCCGGTACACCCACCAGAACAGCGGCTACTGTGCCGGTACACAAAGCCGAACAGCGGGTAATTAAATTAAATGTTGGATGTGTTTGTGTGTTAAAGTGTTGTGATTTTTATTGTACATGGCGTGACCAATTACCACGAACATCATCCATGGTCCAAATTATCCAATGTTCAACACTTTATATTCCTGTAGTCATGAAAAGTGCATTTTCTATAAAAAAAATCTACTAGGTAACATTTTTCTATTTTAATTGTTTTAATTACATTTTAGAATACACAGATAATATTATGACCACAATATTTCTGTCCATTCTCTCAACTTCACTGACCATACAGCAGCCCTTTGTTCTACAGTTACAGACTGCAGTCCATATGATGCTTTGGAAACTTTTTTGACCCCTTTCATCCTTCAATGGGCAGATCCCTACCAGGTGTTGTTGCAATAGTACAGAGCCTGTAGTAGCAACGTCACAGTGTTTTTGAAGGTGCAATTTAAGAAAAAATCCCTAATGTTGCTTTAATTTAATTACCATTAATGGTATTTTTCCTCCTTATCCATATCAATCCTCCACATATATAGTGATTTAAATGTTGCATGAGGCGGGTTGTGTATTTTCTTTTGAATGTTTCCCACACGGAGTTTACTGTGCACCACCTTTCCAAATCAGAGACGCCACTCGTGATCATGTAAGGTAAGTTAGGCCGTGTCCACATGTACTGTTAGGCAATGTTATTTTTACTTTTTGTTTCAGTAATTAGCTATACTGACTATGTTTATCGGGAAAACAGGCAAAAGTACAGAATTTGCGTCAGTGACAGAACTCAAAGAAAAAGCAAACGATTCACAATGTCCATACTGCACGAAGACGACGGCATGCTCAGATCGACATCTCTCTTCCAAACATTTGAAATTTGCCATATATTACACACATAATAATGAAGGTAAGCATTTGCTATTGTATACTTTGCTATGAGAGTTCAGAGATAATCACCACAAATGTAAATAAAAGGTTTTGTATCGTTGTGTAAATCTCATTAGCTATTGTGTTATTACATTAAGGTTACATTTAAGTTTGTGTTGTCCTTTATGGATGAACTAAACACTCCATACACGCATTTTTACGTGTCAGCAGCATGTCAACTTTCAGGTATATTCAGTATAACTATTTTATTATTAATTATTAAATATGAATTATCGCATTGATAAATATAAGACCATAGCTCTACTATTGTATCAATGAATCATTATTTAATGATAGAACAAGCATTATTTTCAGATTTTATAAAAATTCTAAACGAATGCTAGTTAATGCTAGTTCTTGTTTCATGTATTATACTTAATGATTAATTGTTACATTACCTAACCATTTAGTATGGCTTATTAAGTATTGTAAATTAATGTACCCTTATTGTAAATTGTTCATGAGATTTTTAGTAACACAAAAAATAATAAAATTTGTTATAAGTAATCTACAGAGTTCAACTGTCCACATTATATGGAGGGTTAAATTATATAGGATAACGCTGGGGTTCCAAAACAAACTTTGTAATGTTACACGGAAAATCAGTGCTACCTTGATGAATAACAGTGACGTACACAAAACCAGAGGCAGTAGGGGGAAAATGTTCAAAACATATCACCTAAGAAGATTCATAGCACATATGTAAATTTATTTGATGTTCAGACATTCATCAAACATATGTGTTGAGTAAAAAAAGAACACTGTTCGCTTTATATGGATGGTTAAAGTGTATATCTGATGTTAACCTGAGAATTTACTGAACATGAAACAGGTATAATACAGTTATAGACATGATTCTGACACCATTCTGTACCTGGAGTTTAACTGGATTAGTTTTTGAATAAGGCAAGTGTTAGGATTAGAGCCAGGTGTGTGGTAGGGTCACAAATATGTTTTGGGTTCAGGTTAAGTTTAAGGTAAGGTAGGGGTTTGCTTTATAGAAGTACCATATTTATAAAATATTTCATATAACATATTTACAATAAATTTACTTAATATGTCAGGATATTTATTTCAGTGTATTCAATGTATTGCTTTTGTCAATCCTGCTACCTCACTGATATGTTTTAACGTGGTACTAATCTGTGAAGAGTTTATCATTCATAACAACCACTCAAAATCAGAGGTTATTGTACTGTTAGATATGCAAGTCAATGTTCATATTTGTAAAAG
Organism: Hoplias malabaricus; assembly: GCF_029633855.1. Lineage (NCBI taxonomy): Eukaryota > Metazoa > Chordata > Actinopteri > Characiformes > Erythrinidae > Hoplias > Hoplias malabaricus. Next base: position 41,516,287 of record NC_089812.1, on the reverse strand, counting down.
ACTATGAGACCCTTTAGGTATCAAGCTTTGCACACTCACTAACACTGAATATTTTACACTCTCATAAACATTATGAAACCTCTTATACACTACCAAAACTGTTACACTGATATATGTATGTATACACTGAGTCAGTTTGATATTGGGCGTAAGAGGATTCATAGTGTGAGTAAGTGTTTTGGTGTATAATATGTTCGATAATGTTTGTGATTGTATATAATACTCAGTGTGAGACAGTGTGTTAGTGAGTGTAAGAGGATAGGATAATGTATGTGAGACTGAAATTTGAATATTGGCCTAAAGGGCCTCTCATATTATATTCTGACATATGACTTCCTTTCAGAGAAATTTACAATACCATGCTTGTGTGCAGAGGTGAAGGATTCCATAAGAAGCCATTGGCATTGCCCCTGGTGTGGGAAAATTATTCTTAAACATGTAAATTTTCAAGTTCATTTAAATTCTTATGATAAGATTTCCTTATAAAACACATTTTTCATTGCTGACCTAAAAATGATTTAATAATTAATTATTACATTACGTACCACCAACTAAACCTTTCATACAAATTGCAGCCTGTTCAACTAAAAAGGCAGAAGAAGCAGGTAAGTTTTCTTTTCTACATGTTAAAACATATGTTTAAGTACTGCGCTTGCAAATCAAGAAAAATGTTGGTCTTAAATACTAATGTTGGCAGAAGAAATGTAAGATAGCAAGTCATACACTAAATGTTAAAGCTACTACAGTTTAAGAAATCAGTTTAACACTGATTCCTTGTAATAAATGGCCACATGTTAAGTTTTATAGAGGCTTTACCTTATGTCAGAATGTATAATATGTAATCTATGATGTATAAACTTCCAAAATTATTTTTGAAGAATGTCGGCTTTATTATTTAAGGGTTTTGTAGAGAACAAAAAGTTTTGAATGCAGTATTTGAAATTACTTTGTAAGTTCAACATTAGTTCACAATTATAAATTCATTTTATAGGCCTTGTTGATTCTGTGTTTTCATAGTAAGAAGTAATCCTGTTTCATTAAAACACTTGAGCAGTTAGCTCTGATTTAGATCTAAAAGATTACCACAGATGTCATCATCATAATCATCATCATATTCTTCTTTGCTGCTTAATCCATTTCAGGGTGTCTATGAGCACAGATGTGATTGGGTTTAATATTTTTGAATGTTTTAGGAAATAAAATATTAACTTTTGTGAGAAAAACTCAAGATTGCCAAAACAAATTTGTAAGAAGAAAATCTGCACATAGCACATATGTAATTTTTTGATGTTCAGACATTCATCAAACATAAATATTTGTTGAGTAAAATCCCTATACATTACTTTTAGTTATGAAGCAGTTTGGAATCATTTTATCTAATATTTTTGATAAATTGATAATACAGTCCTGAAACATATGAACACTACATAAATGTTGCTAAAATAACTAAAATAATAATAATAATAATAATAATGTTATGGAAAGATTACATTTAATAGATTAAATATTTTACATCCTTGATAAAACAAGCCTTTTGTGAAAATGTGTTAATATGAAATGATTATAAACAAATTACTCTTACTGTGAGTACATTTACTCAGCTTTTTAATCTGTTTAGTCATTCTAAAAACGAATGTTTTTTTTTTTTTAAATTCATTAATTATATTACTTTTTGCTTTAAGTTGTTCATGGGAAACTGACATAACCAGACAAGTCCTAAGTCAGCTGGTGTGGAATGATCCTGAAGTCTTTGAGCTTCGTTGACAAAAAAAAACATATCATTTTAAGTGTGACATTATGCGTAAAAAGTCACTTACAAAAAGTTTCAGACAATTAGTCCCAAGAAAGTTTTGAAACCTGCTGTGAACATAACACCCTTCAAGTATATGGGATTATTCCACCAATGCCTTTTAAGCATATGACTATGACTTTTTTAAACACGGCAGTGGCAGAACAACTTAACCGAGAACTGGCCTCAAGTCTGTATTTTCTTTGTAATATGAAAGACAGGCATTTTATGTTTTCCTTAAGACTGATATTTCACCTGCATAACCAGAAATTCAAAGAAGACATGATGAGAATTTCATTGGACCAATTGGAAGTAGATAGCGGAAGTGGAAGACTTGGTATTTCTGAAAAAGGTTTGTACAATTTATTTGCTTTTTCATAATTTGAATCAGTAAAAGTTAAAGAAATAGTTTTAATTATAATTGGCAGCAAGTGCAGTCTAGAAAGAGGGGGTAAATGAAGGCATGGAAATGATAGAGTTGCCCCAAGAAGAAGAGAACAAAAAGAGCTGCCAGCACTTTTCAGTTGGTCTTTTTCAAATAGACCAATAAAAGAGGTAAGTTAATTTTTTTGTTATATTAATAAAGTACGTTGTACAATACGTGCTTTTAGAAATGTTGTAATGTCTATAATGTTTAGGAAAAATTAGCAGTCCTTTTTGCTGAACAAAGGAGGAGCATCTAACCTTAATAAGGATTGGAAACTGCACCGTCAACCTTCATGATCTAAAGTGTTTGTGCCCCCCTGAAATAATGAATACCAAGAAGCAGTAATTAGGAAAAATCAGAATGCCTTGGCTGACGGATAACGTGAGTATTAATATCACAAGTGCTCTCTATACTTAACAGAAATCAACTCAAAAAATATTAATTGAGCTTGCTTTTCTCACAGGTAGTAGACACCAGACTTTCTCAGCTGGTTGAAGGAGCACAGAATATACATTTTTCTAACTTATATATTATTGTTGTGATTATGAATTTCTGCAGAATAAACAATTGAGGACCAGGACAAGGAATTGTTATGGTATATATTTTTTTCATTCCACCTTACAAATAAAGCATAAACTTTTGTTTCTGGATCTTGTTTGTTGGATATTATTTGGTACTGCTTTTTAACTACTTAGTATCACTGAGTAGGCTACACAGTGGAAATATGGGTAGCCTCATTGTTCTTAAGCTTTAATATTAACTAAAGATTTATAAATCCCTGCTGTCAACAAACATTAAATGTACTCATTTAAATGTGAAGTTTGTTTATTCTAATGTTTACTCAAAAGGATTGTCTTCAGAAATTATTTCAGAAGCTTGGTTTTGGACAAATTCATATGCTGCATCCACAACTAAGAGTTTTACTTTTATTATAATGGTCTTTATTCCCAGTAAGGCATTTCAGAACGTTTGGGACTTGAGCTCTTGGAATCAGTCAGATTCAGATAACTGTGGGGTATTTGTTTGCGCGGTAGGCACCTATCACGGATTGTTACATCATATGTACTATGTGAATATGCCACTCCAAATGTTTCCTTATGTTAAAATAGATGGCTGAATTGGAAGTGAGGAATATCAAAGCTGCAAATGAAACTGTTTCAGAAACAACTGCTTCACCTGCATGAATATTATGCAGCTTCATTAGCAGCAGAAGCTATTCTGCCTGTAAGTTGATGATTAGTTTATTTATATAACCAGCATCTTCAATTAAAATTCCATGCTCTGCCACCCAGTAATAATTTTTTAATCATTTTTTTATTACAGACACTTGCAACAGGTGACACAGTTTGCTTGGCTGGCAAAATGTATGCATGCACGTACCAGAGTATGTCTGGACAGAAAGGAGAGAGGTACATTCTACATACTCCTTAACACTTTATTTTAATTCAGATGTTTAGGTCAAATTTGTGTTTTGACTAATTTAATTTAATTGTGAACTTATTTAGATCCCTGTATCCAGATGTTTCTAAATTTACCTGGGTACAGTGTGACGTATGTGAAAACTGGCTTCATACAGACTGTGCAGGTGTACAGCAAGAAAACCTTCAGGATACAAGTTTTAAATGTGGATGTGACATACCTTCGCCTTACCCATATACAAAGTATGTGACCAATCTATGTTGTATTTTACAAATGACAAATTCTACAAACCAATTATACTGGCCAAAGCAGCCATTTAGTGAATTTACATATGTTTACTTCCAGTCTCCTCTCAGTCCTGAAAGAGAAGGGTTTGAGAGTCTTGATCAGTGATGAAGAAATCCAGGTAATTCTTCTTTGTTTTCTAATAAATATAATTTATTTTTCTTTTTTTTTTATTTACTGCTGTGCCTTTGATGTACAGTTCTGTTGAGTTATGCTTGAGGAATATCTGAGTGCATAAAGAATTGCTCTGAGTGCAGGAGCAAAAATAAAATCATACCCAGTGTTCCTTTAATTCAGTTATTCCAAAATATGTTTTAAAAAGAAATATATTATGATAAGGTGCACTATATATGTGGATGTCCACTTTTAATTAGCAAATTCACCAAATATTAACATTCACAGGTGTTCAGTTGTGTGCAGACAGCTTGTAAAATCTCCATAGAAGAGTGGATAGGATAGATTCAAGAAATAAATGCATATCAGAATTGTTCTTTTGCTAATCATACAATTATATTTTCAATAGGAGTTACATAGACAACTATTCAGTGGCAAAAAGAAGTCAGGGCAAATGTTCCTGTGGAGCCATCCCAACAAATGTATGAAGCTTCGGACCATACTTAGACCTAGACTATCTAAATTTAGTACAGAACGGGTGAGACATATTAGGTTTTCTTACTTTTGCTCTTCTCCATATTTCCAAAATAAATCTTGTACAATTTAAAGTACTGTTTGTACATATTTATGTGTATATTTTTTCCAGATTGATGAGATGTATAAAATAATCCACACTGCTTTAGGCATGGACAAGAAGGACCTTGGAAGTGTTGACATTATTCTAGATGTTATGCTGCCAGAGGTAGGGAATTCAATAATGCTATAGTATGAATCATTACAATAGAATTGGTACCTTAACAACAATTGGATAAAATACTGCTAAATGTTATTATTAACGACTATTAATTTTATATTTACTACCACTGCAGGTGACTCTTAAAATATTGAACAAGCATGAAGGCTTCTATCGATACCAAAGAGAGGTGTCTCTTGCTACTCCAGGTGTCATTATTTGAATAAGAATGACAAAGGCTGCTTGATACATAAGCTTTATTGTAAAAGGTTATTCAAGTTTTATTTGTTACTTTTTGTTATATGTATATTGAGAGAAAATCCCAGTTTCGTGAGTTCTCATATCTAAGCTTTGGGATGAGATAGGCTGAAAATAATCACACCCCTGTGTAAGTCAGGGAATCCTTAATCAACAACGTTAGTTTGGAGGAGATCTGAGTTGGTCAAAAATTTTGTCTAAAAAACACAAAGGGTATTAGTATTTTTTTTAGTTAAAATCATGACCTCTTCAGATCTTTTTCAAACCCACACAGTGTGTCAGGGAGGTTCTGGCGAAGACAGTGGTGTGGTTATTTTCGCTCTACCACATCCCAAAGCTGAGATATGGGGATCTCTTCTAGTCCATAAAATGTATAACTGCATATATCAAGATGGCATTCCTATTTCCAGTGAAGCTAGGTAAACACATGAGTAGAGGGGTGCAATCAGAAAAGCCTCCTCAATCCAATATGTCCTACATTGAATTTGTATTTGGTCAGGGGGTCTCAGTTCTAATAAATTAAAGAAGATATAAAATGTGAGACTTAGGGATGTCAGAAGAAGCCTCATCATTGCAATATATTCAACACCAATAAACCTATTGAGAGAAAATCGAAGTTACATCAGTTCTCATATCTCAGCTTTGGGATGAGATAGGCTGAAAATAATCACACCCCTGTGTAAGTTAGGGCCTCCTTAATCAACAACTTGAGTTTGGAGGAAATCTGACTCTGTGAAAAATTTAGTCTAAATAAACACAAAGGAGTTTTTTTTAGACAAAATTTTTGACCGTCTCAGATTTTTTCCAAACTCATGATGTTGATTGAGCAGGTCCTGACTTACACAGGGGTGTGATTATTTTCAGCCTATCTCATCCCAAAGCTGAGATATGAGGACTAACGTAACTAGGATTTTCGCTCAGTATGTTTATTGGTGTTGAATATATTAGAATTAAATTTATGAGCTTGTTATACGTCCAATAAAGCAAAATACAGATGCAATGTAGGATATATTGGACTGACTAGGCTTTTCTGATCGCACCCTTCTACTCATGTGTTTACCTAGCTTCAATGGAAGTAGGAATCCCATCATGAAATTAATTTGCAGTTATACATTTTATGCAGCAAAACATGTCCCTATATCTCAGCTTTGGGATGTGGTAGGGCAACAATTACCACACCACTGTCTTCGTCAGGACCTCCCTGACACACGGTGTGGGTTTGAAGAAGATCTGAGGAGGTCACATTTTTCACCCAAAAAAACACTACCCCTTTGTGTTTTTTTAGACAAAATTTTTGACCGTCTCAGATTTCTTCCAAACTCACAATGTTGATTGAGCAGGTCCTGACTTACACAGGGGTGTGATTATTTTCAACCTATCTCATCCCAAAGCTGAGATATGAGGACTAACGTAACTGGGATTTTCTCTCAATAGGTTTATTGGTGTTGAATATTTTGGAATTAAATTTATGAACTTGTTATACGTCCAATAAAGCAAAATACAGATGCAATGTAGGTTATATTGGACTGACTAGGCTTTTCTGATCGCACCCTTCTACTCATGTGTTTACCTAGCTTCACTGGAAGTAAGAATCCCATCATGAAATTTAAAGTTATACATTTTATGCAGCACAACATGTCCCTAAATCTCAGCTTTGGGATGTGGTAGGGCAAAAATCACCACACCACTGTCTTCGTCAGGACCTCCCTGACACACGGTGTGGGTTTGAAGAAGATCTGAGGAGGTCACATTTTTCACCTAAAAAAAAAAACTAAGGGGTACCCCATTGTGGTTTTTTAGACTAAATTTTTGACCGTCTCAGACTTCTTCCAAACTCACGATGTTGATTGAGCAGGTCCTGACTTACACAGGGGTGTGATTATTTTTAGCCTATCTCATCCCAAAGCTGAGATATGAGGACTAACGTAACTGGGATTTTCTCTCAATAGGTTTGTTGGTGTTGAATATTTTGGAATTAAATTGATGAGCTTGTTATACGTCCAATAAAGCAAAATACAGATGCAGTGTAGGTTATATTAGATTGACTAGGCTTTTCTGATCACACCCTTCTACTCATGTGTTTACCTAGCTTCACTGAAAGTAAGAATCCCATCATGAAATTTATAGTTATACATTTTATGCAGCACAACATGATCCTATATCTCAGCTTTGGGATGTGGTAGGGCAACAATTACCACACCACTGTCTTCGTCAGGACCTCCCTGACACACGGTGTGGGTTTGAAGAAGATCTTAAGAGGTCACATTTTTCACCCAAAAAAAAACCACTAAGGGGTACCCCTTTGTGTTTTTTTAGACTAAATTTTTGACCGTCTCAGATTTCTTCCAAACTCACAATGTTGATTGAGCAGGTCCTGACTTACACAGGGGTGTGATTATTTTTTAGCCTATCTCATCCCAAAGCTGAGATATGAGGACTAACCTAACTGGGATTTTCTCTCAATAGGTTTATTGGTGTTGAATATATTGGAATTAAATTAATAAGCTTGTTATACGTCCAATAAAGCAAAATACAGATGCAATGTAGGATATATTGGACTGACTAGGCTTTTCTGATCGCACCCTTCTACTCATGTGTTTACCTAGCTTCACTGGAAGTAAGAATCCCATCATGAAATTTACAGTTATACATTTTATGCAGCACAACATGTGCCTATATCTCAGCTTTGGGATGTGGTAGGGCAACAATTACCACACCACTGTCTTCGTCAGGACCTCCTAGACACACGGTGTGGGTTTGAAGAAGATCTGAGGAGGTCACATTTTTCACCCAAAAAAACACTAAGGGGTACCCCATTGTGGTTTTTTAGACTAAATTTTTGACCGTCTCAGACTTCTTCCAAACTCACGATGTTGATTGAGCAGGTCCTGACTAACACAGGGGTGTGATTATTTTCAGCCTATCTCATCCCAAAGCTGAGATATGAGGACTAACGTAACTGGGATTTTCTCTCAAAAGGTTTATTGGTGTTGAATATATTTGAATTAAATTTATGAGCTTGTTATACGTCCAATAAAGCAAAATACAGATGCAATGTAGGATATATTGGACAGACTAGGCTTTTCTGATCGCACCCTTCTACTCGTATGTTTACCTAGCTTCACTGCGAGTAGGAATCCCATCATGAAATTTACAGTTATACATTTTATGCAGCACAACATGTGCCTATATCTCAGCTTTGGGATGTGGTAGAGCAACAATTACCACACCACTGTCATCGTCAGGACCTCCCTGACACACGGTGTGGGTTTGAAGAAGATTTGAGGAGGTCACATTTTTCACCTAAAAAAAAAAAACACTAAGGGGTACCCCTTTGTGTTTTTTTTAGACTAACTTTTTAACCGTCTCAGATTTCTTCCAAACTCACGATGTTGATTGAGCAGGTCCTGACTTACACAGGGGTGTGATTATTTTCAGCCTATCTCATCCCAAAGCTGAGATATGAGGACTAACGTAACTGGGATTTTCTCTCAAAAGGTTTATTGGTGTTGAATATATTGGAATTAAATTTATGAGCTTGTTATACGTCCAATAAAGCAAAATACAGATGCAATGTAGGTTATATTGTACTGACTAGGCTTTTCTGATCGCACCCTTCTACTCATGTATTTACCTAGCTTCACTGGAAGTAGGAATCCCATCATGAAATTTACAGTTATACATTTTATGCAGCACAACATGTCCCTATATCTCAGCTTTGGGATGTGGTAGGGCAACAATTACCACACCACTGTCTTCGTCAGGACCTCCCTGACACACGGTGTGGGTTTGAAGAAGATCTGAGGAGGTCACATTTTTCACCCAAAAAAACACTAAGGGGTACCCCATTGTGGTTTTTTAGACTAAATTTTTGACCGTCTCAGACTTCTTCCAAACTCACGATGTTGATTGAGCAGGTCCTGACTTACACAGGGGTGTGATTATTTTCAGCCTGTCTCATCCCAAAGCTGAGATATGAGGACTTACGTAACTGGGGTTTTCTCTCAATAGGTTTATTGGTGTTGAATATATTGGAATTAAATTCATGAACTTGTTATACGTCCAATAAAGCAAAATACAGATGCAATGTAGGATATATTGGACTGACTAGGCTTTTCTGATCGCACCCTTCTACTCATGTGTTTACCTAGCTTCACTGGAAGTAAAAATCCCATCATGAAATTTACAGTTATACATTTTATGCAGCACAACATGTCCCTATATCTCAGCTTTGGGATGTGGTAGGGCAACAATTACCACACCACTGTCTTCGTCAGGACCTCCCTGACACACAGTGTGGGTTTGAAGAAGATCTGAGGAGGTCACATTTTTCACCGTCTCAGATTTCTTCCAAACTCACGATGTTGATTAAGCAGGTCCTGACTTACACAGGGGTGTGATTATTTTCAGCCTATCTCATCCCAAAGCTGAGATATGAGGACTTACGTAACTAGGATTTTCTCTCAATAGGTTTATTGGTGTTTAATATATTGGAATTAAATTCATGAACTTGTTATACGTCCAATAAAGCAAAATACAGATGCAATGTAGGATATATTGGACTGACTAGGCTTTTCTGATCACACCCTTCTACTCATGTGTTTACCTAGCTTCACTGGAAGTAGGAATCCCATCATGAAATTTACAGTTATACATTTTATGCAGCACAACATGTCCCTATATCTCAGGTTTGGGATGTGGTAGGGCAAAAATTACCACACCACTGTCTTCGTCAGGACCTCCCTGACACACGGTGTGGGTTTGAAGAAGATTTGAGGAGGTCACATATTTCACCCAAAAAACACTAAGGGGTAACCCTTTGTGGTTTTTTAGACTAAATTTTTGACCGTCTCAGATTTCTTCCAAACTCACGATGTTTATTGAGTAAGTTCTGACTTACACAGGGGTGTGATTATTTTCAGCCTATCTCATCCCAAAGCTGAGATATGAGGACTTACGTAACTGGGATTTTCTCTCAATAGGTTTATTGGTGTTGAATATATTGGAATTAAATTAATAAGCTTGTTATACGTCCAATAAAGCAAAATACAGATGCAATGTAGGATATATTGGACTGACTAGGCTTTTCTGATCGCACCCTTCTACTCATGCGTTTATCTAGCTTCACTGGAAGTAAGAATCCCATCATGAAATTTACAGTTATACATTTTATGCAGCACAACATGTCCCTATATCTCAGCTTTGGGATGTGGTAGGGCAACAATTACCACACCACTGTCTTCGTCAGGACCTCCCTGACACACGGTGTGGGTTTGAAGAAGATCTGAGGAGGTCACATTTTTCACCCAAAAAAACACTAAGGGGTACCCCTTTGTGTTTTTTTAGACTAAATCTTTGACCGTCTCAGATTTCTTCCAAACTCACGATGCTGATTAAGCAGGTCCTGACTTACACAGGGGTGTGATTATTTTCAGCCTATCTAATCCCAAAGCTGAGAAATGAGGACTTACGTAACTGGGATTTTCTCTCAATTGGTTTATTGGTGTTGAATATATTGGAATTGAATTCATGAACTTGGGCAAAAATTACCACACCACTCTCGTCGTCAGGACCTCCCTGACACACGGTGTGAGTTTGAAGAAGATCTGAGGAGGATACTTTTCTTCACCCAAAAAAACACTAAGGGGTACCTGTTTGTGTTTTTTTAGACTAAATTTTTGACCGTCTCAGATTTCTTCCAAACTCACGATGTTGATTAAGCAGGTCCTGACTTACACAGGGGTGTGATTATTTTCAGCCTATCTAATCCCAAAGCTGAGAAATGAGGACTTACGTAACTGGGATTTTCTCTCAATTGGTTTATTGGTGTTGAATATATTGGAATTGAATTTATGAACTTGGGCAAAAATTACCACACCACTCTCGTCGTCATGACCTCCCTGACACACGGTGTGAGTTTGAAGAAGATCTGAGGAGGTCACTTTTTTTCACCCAAAAAAACACAAAGGGGTACCCCTTTGTGTTTTTTTAGACTAAATTTTTGACCGTCTCAGATTTCTTCCAAACTCACGATGTTGATTAAGCAGGTCCTGACTTACACAGGGGTGTGATTATTTTCAGCCTATCTAATCCCAAAGCTGAGAAATGAGGACTTGCGTAACTGGGATTTTCTCTCAATTGGTTTATTGGTGTTGAATATATTGGAATTGAATTTATGAACTTGTGCAAAAATTACCACACCACTCTCTTCGTCAGGACCTCCCTGACACATGGTTTGAGTTTGAAGAAGATCTGAGGAGGATACTTTTTTTCACCCAAAAAAACACTAAAGGGTACCCTTTTGCGTTTTTTTTTAGACTAAATTTTTGACCGTCTCAGATTTCTTCCAAACTCACGATGTTGATTAAGCAGGTCCTGACTTACACAGGGGTGTGATTATTTTCAGCCTATCTAATCCCAAAGCTGAGAAATGAGGACTTACGTAACTGGGATTTTCTCTCAATTGGTTTATTGGTGTTGAATATATTGGAATTGAATTTATGAACTTGGGCAAAAATTACCACACCACTCTCGTCGTCAGGACCTCCCTGACACACGGTGTGAGTTTGAAGAAGATCTGAGGAGGATACTTTTCTTCACCCAAAAAAACACTAAGGGGTACCTGTTTGTGTTTTTTTAGACTAAATTTTTGACCGTCTCAGATTTCTTCCAAACTCACGATGTTGATTAAGCAGGTCCTGACTTACACAGGGGTGTGATTATTTTCAGCCTATGAAATCCTAAAGCTGAGAATTGAGGACTTACGTAACTGGGATTTTCTCTCAATTGGTTTATTGGTGTTGAATATATTGGAATTAAATTTATGAACTTGTTATACGTCCAATAAAGCAAAATACAGATGCAGTGTAGAGTATATTGGACTGACTAGGCTTTTCTTATCTCACCCTTCTACTCATGGGTTTACCTAGCTTCACTGGAAGTAGGAATCCCATCATGAAATTTACAGTTATACATTTTATGCAGCACAACATGTCCCTATATCTCAGCTTTGGGATGTGGTAGGGCAAAAATTACCGCACCACTCTCGTCGTCAGGACCTCCTTGACACACGGTGTGAGTTTGAAGAAGATCTGAGGAGGATACTTTTTTTCACCCAAAAAAACACAAAGGGGTACCCCTTTGTGTTTTTTTAGACTAAATTTTTGACCGTCTCAGATTTCTTCCAAACTCACGATGTTGATTAAGCAGGTCCTGACTTACACAGGGGTGTGATTATTTTCAGCCTATCTAATCCTAAAGCTGAGAATTGAGGACTTACGTAACTGGGATTTTCTCTCAATTGGTTTATTGGTGTTGAATATATTGGAATTAAATTTATGAACTTGTTATACGTCCAATAAAGCAAAATACAGATGCGGTGTAGAGTATATTGGACTGACTAGGCTTTTCTTATCTCACCCTTCTACTCATGGGTTTACCTAGCTTCACTGGAAGTAGGAATCCCATCATGAAATTTACAGTTATACATTTTATGCAGCACAACATGTCCCTATATCTCAGCTTTGGGATGTGGTAGGGCAAAAATTACCGCACCACTCTCGTCGTCAGGACCTCCCTGACACACGGTGTGAGTTTGAAGAAGATCTGAGGAGGTCACTTTTTTTCACCCAAAAAACACAAAGGGGTACCCCTTTGTGTTTTTTTAGACTAAATTTTTGACCGTCTCAGATTTCTTCCAAACTCACGTTGTTGATTAAGCAGGTCCTGACTTACACAGGGGTGTGATTATTTTCAGCCTATCTAATCCAAAAGCTGAGAATTGAGGACTTACGTAACTGGGATTTTCTCTCAATTGGTTTATTGGTGTTGAATATATTGGAATTGAATTTATGAACTTGGGCAAAAATTACCACACCACTCTCGTCGTCAGGACCTCCCTGACACACGGTGTGAGTTTGAAGAAGATCTGAGGAGGATACTTTTTTCACCCAAAAAACACTAAGGGGTACCTGTTTGTGTTTTTTTAGACTGAATTTTTGACCGTCTCAGATTTCTTCCAAACTCACGATGTTGATTAAGCAGGTCCTGACTTACACAGGGGTGTGATTATTTTCAGCCTATCTAATCCTAAAGCTGAGAATTGAGGACTTACGTAACTGGGATTTTCTCTCAATTGGTTTATTGGTGTTGAATATATTGGAATTAAATTTATGAACTTGTTATACGTCCAATAAAGCAAAATACAGATGCGGTATATTGGACTGACTAGGCTTTTCTTATCTCACCCTTCTACTCATGGGTTTACCTAGCTTCACTGGAAGTAGGAATTCCATCATGAAATTTACAGTTATACATTTTATGCAGCACAACATGTCCCTATATCTCAGCTTTGGGATGTGGTAGGGCAAAAATTACCGCACTACTCTCGTCGTCAGGACCTCCCTGACACACGGTGTGAGTTTGAAGAAGATCTGAGGAGATCACTTTTTTCACCCAAAAAAACACTAAGGGGTACCTGTTTGTGTTTTTTTAGACTAAATTTTTGACCGTCTCAGATGTCTTCCAAACTCACGATGTTGATTAAGCAGGTCCTGACTTACACAGGGGTGTGATTATTTTCAGCCTATCTCATCCCAAAGCTGAGATATGAGGACTTACGTAACTGGGATTTTCTCTCAATTGGTTTATTGGTGTTGAATATATTGGAATTGAATTTATGAACTTGGGCAAAAATTATCACACCACTCTCTTCGTCAGGACCTCCCTGACACATGGTTTGAGTTTGAAGAAGATCTGAGGAGGATACTTTTTTTCACCCAAAAAAACACTAAAGGGTACCCTTTTGCGTTTTTTTTTTTGACTAAGATTATGACCGTCTCAGATTTCTTCCAAACTCACGATGTTGATTAAGCAGGTCCTGACTTACACAGTGGTGTGATTATTTTCAGCCTATCTCATCCCAAAGCTGAGAATTGAGGACTTACGTAACTGGGATTTTCTCTCAATAGGTTTATTGGTGTTGAATATATTGGAATTAAATTTATGAACTTGTTATACATCCAATAAAGCAAAATACAGATGCGGTGTAGAGTATATTGGACTGACTAGGCTTTTCTTATCTCACCCTTCTACTCATGGGTTTACCTAGCTTCACTGGAAGTAGGAATCCTATCATGAAATTTACGGTTATACATTTTATGCAGCACAACATGTCCCTATATCTCAGCTTTGGGATGTGGTAGGGCAAAATTTACCACACTACTCTCGTCGTCAGGACCTCCCTGACACACGGTGTGAGTTTGAAGAAGATCTGAGGAGATCACTTTTTTCACCCAAAAAAACACTAAGGGGTACCTGTTTGTGTTTTTTAGACTAAATTTTTGACCGTCTCAGATTTCTTCCAAACTCACGATGTTGATTAAGCAGGTCCTGACTTACACAGGGGTGTGATTATTTTCAGCCTATCTAATCCCAAAGCTGAGAATTGAGGACTTACGTAACTGGGATTTTCTCTCAATTGGTTTATTGTTGTTGAATATATTGGAATTAAATTTATGAACTTGTTATACGTCCAATAAAGCAAAATACAGATGCAGTATATTGGACTGACTAGGCTTTTCTTATCTCACCCTTCTACTCATGGGTTTACCTAGCTTCACTGGAAGTAGGAATCCCATCATGAAATTTACAGTTATACATTTTATGCAGCACAACATGTCCCTATATCTCAGCTTTGGGATGTGGTAGGGCAAAATTTACCACACTACTCTCGTCGTCAGGACCTCCCTGACACACGGTGTGAGTTTGAAGAAGATCTGAGGAGATCACTTTTTTCACCCAAAAAAACACTAAGGGGTACCTGTTTGTGTTTTTTTAGACTAAGTTTTTGACCGTCTCAGATTTCTTCCAAACTCACGATGTTGATTAAGCAGGTCCTGACTTACACAGGGGTGTGATTATTTTCAGCCTATCTCATCCCAAAGCTGAGATATGAGGACTTACGTAACTGGGATTTTCTCTCAATAGGTTTATTGGTGTTGAATATATTGGAATTAAATTCATGAACTTGTTATACGTCCAATAAAGCAAAATACAGATGCAGTGTAGAGTATATTGGACTGACTAGGCTTTTCTTATCTCACCCTTCTACTCATGGGTTTACCTAGCTTCACTGGAAGTAGGAATCCCATCATGAAATTTACAGTTATTCATTTTATGCAGCACAACATGTCCCTATATCTCAGCTTTGGGACGTGGTAGGGCAAGAATTACCGCACCACTCTCGTCGTCAGGACCTCCTTGACACACGGTGTGAGTTTGAAGAAGATCTGAGGAGGATACTTTTTTTCACCCAAAAAAACACTAAGGGGTACCCCTTTGTGTTTTTTTAGACTAAATTTTTGACCGTCTCAGATTTCTTCCAAACTCACGTTGTTGATTAAGCAGGTCCTGACTTACACAGGGGTGTGATTATTTTCAGCCTATCTAATCCCAAAGCTGAGAATTGAGGACTTACGTAACTGGGATTTTCTCTCAATTGGTTTATTGGTGTTGAATATATTGGAATTGAATTTATGAACTTGGGCAAAAATTACCACACCACTCTCGTCGTCAGGACCTCCCTGACACACGGTGTGAGTTTGAAGAAGATCTGAGGAGGATACTTTTTTCACCCAAAAAACACTAAGGGGTACCTGTTTGTGTTTTTTTAGACTAAATTTTTGACCGTCTCAGATTTCTTCCAAACTCACGATGTTGATTAAGCAGGTCCTGACTTACACAGTGGTGTGATTATTTTCAGCCTATCTCATCCCAAAGCTGAGAATTGAGGACTTACGTAACTGGGATTTTCTCTCAATAGGTTTATTGGTGTTGAATATATTGGAATTAAATTTATGAACTTGTTATACATCCAATAAAGCAAAATACAGATGCGGTGTAGAGTATATTGGACTGACTAGGCTTTTCTTATCTCACCCTTCTACTCATGGGTTTACCTAGCTTCACTGGAAGTAGGAATCCTATCATGAAATTTACGGTTATACATTTTATGCAGCACAACATGTCCCTATATCTCAGCTTTGGGATGTGGTAGGGCAAAATTTACCACACTACTCTCGTCGTCAGGACCTCCCTGACACACGGTGTGAGTTTGAAGAAGATCTGAGGAGATCACTTTTTTCACCCAAAAAAACACTAAGGGGTACCTGTTTGTGTTTTTTAGACTAAATTTTTGACCGTCTCAGATTTCTTCCAAACTCACGATGTTGATTAAGCAGGTCCTGACTTACACAGGGGTGTGATTATTTTCAGCCTATCTAATCCCAAAGCTGAGAATTGAGGACTTACGTAACTGGGATTTTCTCTCAATTGGTTTATTGTTGTTGAATATATTGGAATTAAATTTATGAACTTGTTATACGTCCAATAAAGCAAAATACAGATGCAGTATATTGGACTGACTAGGCTTTTCTTATCTCACCCTTCTACTCATGGGTTTACCTAGCTTCACTGGAAGTAGGAATCCCATCATGAAATTTACAGTTATACATTTTATGCAGCACAACATGTCCCTATATCTCAGCTTTGGGATGTGGTAGGGCAAAATTTACCACACTACTCTCGTCGTCAGGACCTCCCTGACACACGGTGTGAGTTTGAAGAAGATCTGAGGAGATCACTTTTTTCACCCAAAAAAACACTAAGGGGTACCTGTTTGTGTTTTTTTAGACTAAGTTTTTGACCGTCTCAGATTTCTTCCAAACTCACGATGTTGATTAAGCAGGTCCTGACTTACACAGGGGTGTGATTATTTTCAGCCTATCTCATCCCAAAGCTGAGATATGAGGACTTACGTAACTGGGATTTTCTCTCAATAGGTTTATTGGTGTTGAATATATTGGAATTAAATTCATGAACTTGTTATACGTCCAATAAAGCAAAATACAGATGCAGTGTAGAGTATATTGGACTGACTAGGCTTTTCTTATCTCACCCTTCTACTCATGGGTTTACCTAGCTTCACTGGAAGTAGGAATCCCATCATGAAATTTACAGTTATTCATTTTATGCAGCACAACATGTCCCTATATCTCAGCTTTGGGACGTGGTAGGGCAAGAATTACCGCACCACTCTCGTCGTCAGGACCTCCTTGACACACGGTGTGAGTTTGAAGAAGATCTGAGGAGGATACTTTTTTTCACCCAAAAAAACACTAAGGGGTACCCCTTTGTGTTTTTTTAGACTAAATTTTTGACCGTCTCAGATTTCTTCCAAACTCACGATGTTGATTAAGCAGGTCCTGACTTACACAGGGGTGTGATTATTTTCAGCCTATCTAATCCCAAAGCTGAGAATTGAGGACTTACGTAACTGGGATTTTCTCTCAATTGGTTTATTGGTGTTGAATATATTGGAATTGAATTTATGAACTTGGGCAAAAATTACCACACCACTCTCGTCGTCAGGACCTCCCTGACACACGGTGTGAGTTTGAAGAAGATCTGAGGAGGATACTTTTTTCACCCAAAAAACACTAAGGGGTACCTGTTTGTGTTTTTTTAGACTAAATTTTTGACCGTCTCAGATTTCTTCCAAACTCACGATGTTGATTAAGCAGGTCCTGACTTACACAGGGGTGTGATTATTTTCAGCCTATCTAATCCTAAAGCTGAGAATTGAGGACTTACGTAACTGGGATTTTCTCTCAATTGGTTTATTGGTGTTGAATATATTGGAATTAAATTTATGAACTTGTTATACGTCCAATAAAGCAAAATACAGATGCGGTATATTGGACTGACTAGGCTTTTCTTATCTCACCCTTCTACTCATGGGTTTACCTAGCTTCACTGGAAGTAGGAATCCCATCATGAAATTTACAGTTATACATTTTATGCAGCACAACATGTCCCTATATCTCAGCTTTGGGATGTGGTAGGGCAAAAATTACCGCACCACTCTCGTCGTCAGGACCTCCTTGACACACTGTGTGAGTTTGAAGAAGATCTGAGGAGGATACTTTTATTCACCCAAAAAAACACTAAGGGGTACCCCTTTGTGTTTTTTTTTTTGACTAAAATTTTGACCGTCTCAGATTTCTTCCAAACTCACGATGTTGATTAAGCAGGTCCTGACTTACACAGTGGTGTGATTATTTTCAGCCTATCTCATCCCAAAGCTGAGAATTGAGGACTTACGTAACTGGGATTTTCTCTCAATAGGTTTATTGGTGTTGAATATATTGGAATTAAATTTATGAACTTGTTATACATCCAATAAAGCAAAATACAGATGCGGTGTAGAGTATATTGGACTGACTAGGCTTTTCTTATCTCACCCTTCTACTCATGGGTTTACCTAGCTTCACTGGAAGTAGGAATCCTATCATGAAATTTACGGTTATACATTTTATGCAGCACAACATGTCCCTATATCTCAGCTTTGGGATGTGGTAGGGCAAAATTTACCACACTACTCTCGTCGTCAGGACCTCCCTGACACACGGTGTGAGTTTGAAGAAGATCTGAGGAGATCACTTTTTTCACCCAAAAAAACACTAAGGGGTACCTGTTTGTGTTTTTTAGACTAAATTTTTGACCGTCTCAGATTTCTTCCAAACTCACGATGTTGATTAAGCAGGTCCTGACTTACACAGGGGTGTGATTATTTTCAGCCTATCTAATCCCAAAGCTGAGAATTGAGGACTTACGTAACTGGGATTTTCTCTCAATTGGTTTATTGTTGTTGAATATATTGGAATTAAATTTATGAACTTGTTATACGTCCAATAAAGCAAAATACAGATGCAGTATATTGGACTGACTAGGCTTTTCTTATCTCACCCTTCTACTCATGGGTTTACCTAGCTTCACTGGAAGTAGGAATCCCATCATGAAATTTACAGTTATACATTTTATGCAGCACAACATGTCCCTATATCTCAGCTTTGGGATGTGGTAGGGCAAAATTTACCACACTACTCTCGTCGTCAGGACCTCCCTGACACACGGTGTGAGTTTGAAGAAGATCTGAGGAGATCACTTTTTTCACCCAAAAAAACACTAAGGGGTACCTGTTTGTGTTTTTTTAGACTAAGTTTTTGACCGTCTCAGATTTCTTCCAAACTCACGATGTTGATTAAGCAGGTCCTGACTTACACAGGGGTGTGATTATTTTCAGCCTATCTCATCCCAAAGCTGAGATATGAGGACTTACGTAACTGGGATTTTCTCTCAATAGGTTTATTGGTGTTGAATATATTGGAATTAAATTTATGAACTTGTTATACGTCCAATAAAGCAAAATACAGATGCAGTGTAGAGTATATTGGACTGACTAGGCTTTTCTTATCTCACCCTTCTACTCATGGGTTTACCTAGCTTCACTGGAAGTAGGAATCCCATCATGAAATTTACAGTTATACATTTTATGCAGCACAACATGTCCCTATATCTCAGCTTTGGGACGTGGTAGGGCAAGAATTACCGCACCACTCTCGTCGTCAGGACCTCCTTGACACACGGTGTGAGTTTGAAGAAGATCTGAGGAGGATACTTTTTTTCACCCAAAAAAACACTAAGGGGTACCCC
Organism: Hoplias malabaricus; assembly: GCF_029633855.1. Lineage (NCBI taxonomy): Eukaryota > Metazoa > Chordata > Actinopteri > Characiformes > Erythrinidae > Hoplias > Hoplias malabaricus. The sequence continues at coordinate 41,496,709 of NC_089812.1, read as the reverse complement.
TTTGTGTTTTTTTTTTTTAGACTAAATTTTTGACCGTCTCAGATTTCTTCCAAACTCACGATGTTGATTAAGCAGGTCCTGACTTACACAGGGGTGTGATTATTTTCAGCCTATCTAATCCCAAAGCTGAGAATTGAGGACTTACGTAACTGGGATTTTCTCTCAATTGGTTTATTGGTGTTGAATATATTGGAATTGAATTTATGAACTTGGGCAAAAATTACCACACCACTCTCGTCGTCAGGACCTCCCTGACACACGGTGTGAGTTTGAAGAAGATCTGAGGAGATCACTTTTTTCACCCAAAAAAACACTAAGGGGTACCTGTTTGTGTTTTTTTAGACTAAATTTTTGACCATCTCAGATTTCTTCCAAACTCACGATGTTGATTAAGCAGGTCCTGACTTACACAGGGGTGTGATTATTTTCAGCCTATCTCATCCCAAAGCTGAGATATGAGGACTTACGTAACTGGGATTTTCTCTCAATAGGTTTATTGGTGTTGAATATATTGGAATTAAATTTATGAACTTGTTATACGTCCAATAAAGCAAAATACAGATGCAGTGTAGAGTATATTGGACTGACTAGGCTTTTCTTATCTCACCCTTCTACTCATGTGTTTACCTAGCTTCACTGGAAGTAGGAATCCCATCATGAAATTTACAGTTATACATTTTATGCAGCACAACATGTCCCTATATCTCAGCTTTGGGATGTGGTAGGGCAAAAATTACCACACTACTCTCGTCATCAGGACCTCCCTGACACACGGTGTGAGTTTGAAGAAGATCTGAGGAGGTCACTTTTTTCACCCAAAAAAACACTAAGGGGTACCCCTTTGTGTTTTTTTAGACTAAATTTTTGACCGTCTCAGATTTCTTCCAAACTCACGATGTTGATTAAGCAGGTCCTGACTTACACAGGGGTGTGATTATTTTCAGCCTATCTCATCCCAAAGCTGAGATATGAGGACTTACGTAACTGGGATTTTCTCTCAATTGGTTTATTGGTGTTGAATATATTGGAATTGAATTTATGAACTTGGGCAAAAATTACCACACCACTCTCTTCGTCAGGATCTCCCTGACACATGGTTTGAGTTTGAAGAAGATCTGAGGAGGATACTTTTTTTCACCCAAAAAAACACTAAGGGCTACCCTTTTGTGTTTTTTTTTTGACTAAAATTATGACCGTCTCAGATTTCTTCCAAACTCACGATGTGGATTAAGCAGGTCCTGACTTACACAGGGGTGTGATTATTTTCAGCCTATCTCATCCCAAAGCTGAGAATTGAGGACTTACGTAACTGGGATTTTCTCTCAATAGGTTTATTGGTGTTGAATATATTGGAATTAAATTTATGAACTTGTTATACATCCAATAAAGCAAAATACAGATGCGGTGTAGAGTATATTGGACTGACTAGGCTTTTCTTATCTCACCCTTCTACTCATGGGTTTACCTAGCTTCACTGGAAGTAGGAATCCTATCATGAAATTTACGGTTATACATTTTATGCAGCACAACATGTCCCTATATCTCAGCTTTGGGATGTGGTAGGGCAAAAATTACCACACCACTCTCGTCGTCAGGACCTCCCTGACACACGGTGTGAGTTTGAAGAAGATCTGAGGAGGTCACTTTTTTTCACCCAAAAAAACACAAAGGGGGTACCTGTATGTGTTTTTTTAGACTAAATTTTTGACCGTCTCAGATTTCTTCCAAACTCACGATGTTGATTAAGCAGGTCCTGACTTACACAGGGGTGTGATTATTTTCAGCCTATCTCATCCCAAAGCTGAGATATGAGGACTTACGTAACTGGGATTTTCTCTCAATAGGTTTATTGGTGTTGAATATATTGGAATTAAATTTATGAACTTGTTATACGTCCAATAAAGCAAAATACAGATGCAGTGTAGAGTATATTGGACTGACTAGGCTTTTCTTATCTCACCCTTCTACTCATGGGTTTACCTAGCTTCACTGGAAGTAGGAATCCCATCATGAAATTTATAGTTATACATTTTATGCAGCACAACATGTCCCTATATCTCAGCTTTGGGATGTGGTAGGGCAAAAATTACCACACCACTCTCGTCGTCAGGACCTCCCTGACACACGGTGTGAGTTTGAAGAAGATCTGAGGAGGTCACTTTTTTTCACCCAAAAAAACACAAAGGGGTACCCCTTTGTGTTTTTTTAGACAAAATTTTTGACCATCTCAGATTTCTTCCAAACTCACGATGTTGATTAAGCAGGTCCTGACTTACACAGGGGTGTGATTATTTTCAGCCTATCTAATCCCAAAGCTGAGAATTGAGGACTTACGTAACTGGGATTTTCTCTCAATTGGTTTATTGGTGTTGAATATATTGGAATTGAATTTATGAACTTGGGCAAAAATTACCGCACTACTCTCGTCGTAAGGACCTCCCTGACACACGGTGTGAGTTTGAAGAAGAGCTGAGGAGGATACTTTTTTTCACCCAAAAAAACACTAAGGGGTACCCCTTTGTGTTTTTTTTTTTTTTGACTAAAATTTTGACCATCTCAGATTTCTTCCAAACTCACGATGTTGATTAAGCAGGTCCTGACTTACACAGGGGTGTGATTATTTTCAGCCTATCTAATCCCAAAGCTGAGAATTGAGGACTTACGTAACTGGGATTTTCTCTCAATTGGTTTATTGGTGTTGAATATATTGGAATTGAATTTATGAACTTGGGCAAAAATTACCGCACTACTCTCGTCGTAAGGACCTCCCTGACACACGGTGTGAGTTTGAAGAAGAGCTGAGGAGGATAGTTTTTTTCACCCAAAAAAACACTAAGGGGTACCCCTTTGTGTTTTTTTTTTTTTGACTAAAATTTTGACCGTCTCAGATTTCTTCCAAACTCACGATGTTGATTAAGCAGGTCCTGACTTACACAGGGGTGTGATTATTTTCAGCCTATCTAATCCCAAAGCTGAGAATTGAGGACTTACGTAACTGGGATTTTCTCTCAATTGGTTTATTGGTGTTGAATATATTGGAATTGAATTTATGAACTTGGGCAAAAATTACCGCACTACTCTCGTCGTAAGGACCTCCCTGACACACGGTGTGAGTTTGAAGAAGAGCTGAGGAGGATACTTTTTTTCACCCAAAAAAATACTAAGGGGTACCCCTTTGTGTTTTTTTTTTTTGACTAAAATTTTGACCGTCTCAGATTTCTTCCAAACTCACGATGTTGATTAAGCAGGTCCTGACTTACACAGGGGTGTGATTATTTTCAGCCTATCTAATCCCAAAGCTGAGAATTGAGGACTTACATAACTGGGATTTTCTCTCAATTGGTTTATTGGTGTTGAATATATTGGAATTGAATTTATGAACTTGGGCAAAAATTACCGCACTACTCTCGTCGTAAGGACCTCCCTGACACACGGTGTGAGTTTGAAGAAGAGCTGAGGAGGATACTTTTTTTCACCCAAAAAAACACTAAGGGGTACCCCTTTGTGTTTTTTTTTTTTTGACTAAAATTTTGACCGTCTCAGATTTCTTCCAAACTCACGATGTTGATTAAGCAGGTCCTGACTTACACAGGGGTGTGATTATTTTCAGCCTATCACATCCCAAAGCTGAGATATGAGGACTTACGTCACTGGGATTTTCTCTCAATAGGTTTATTGGTGTTGAATATATTGGAAATAAATTTATGAACTTGTTATACATCCAATAAAGCAAAATACAGATGCAGTGTAGAGTATATTGGACTGACTAGGCTTTTCTTATCTCACCCTTCTACTCATGGGTTTACCTAGCTTCACTGGAAGTAGGAATCCCATCATGAAATTTACAGTTATACATTTTATGCAGCACAACATGTCCCTATATCTCAGCTTTGGGATGTGGTAGGGCAAAAATTACCACACTACTCTCGTCGTCAGGACCTCCCTGACACACGGTGTGAGTTTGAAGAAGATCTGAGGAGATCACTTTTTTCACCCAAAAAAACACTAAGGGGTACCTGTTTGTGTTTTTTTAGACTAAATTTTTGACCGTCTCAGATTTCTTCCAAACTCACGATGTTGATTAAGCAGGTCCTGACTTACACAGGGGTGTGATTATTTTCAGCCTATCTCATCCCAAAGCTGAGATATGAGGACTTACGTAACTGGGATTTTCTCTCAATAGGTTTATTGGTGTTGAATATATTGGAATTAAATTTATGAACTTGTTATACGTCCAATAAAGCAAAATACAGATGCAGTGTAGAGTATATTGGACTGACTAGGCTTTTCTTATCTCACCCTTCTACTCATGTGTTTACCTAGCTTCACTGGAAGTAGGAATCCCATCATGAAATTTACAGTTATACATTTTATGCAGCACAACATGTCCCTATATCTCAGCTTTGGGATGTGGTAGGGTAAAAATTACCACACTACTCTCGTCATCAGGACCTCCCTGACACACGGTGTGAGTTTGAAGAAGATCTGAGGAGGATACTTTTTTTCACCCAAAAAAACACTAAGGGGTACCTGTTTGTGTTTTTTTAGACTAAATTTTGACCGTCTCAGATTTCTTCCAAACTCACGATGTTGATTAAGCAGGTCCTGACTTACACAGGGGTGTGATTATTTTCAGCCTATCTAATCCCAAAGCTGAGAATTGAGGACTTACGTAACTGGGAGTTTCTCTCAATTGGTTTATTGGTGTTGAATATATTGGAATTGAATTTATGAACTTGGGCAAAAATTACCACACCACTCTCGTCGTCAGGACCTCCCTGACACACGGTGTGAGTTTGAAGAAGATCTGAGGAGGATACTTTTTTTCACCCAAAAAAACACTAAGGGGTACCTGTTTGTGTTTTTTTAGACTAAATTTTTGACCGTCTCAGATTTCTTCCAAACTCACGATGTTGATTAAGCAGGTCCTGACTTACACAGGGGTGTGATTATTTTCAGCCTATCTAATCCCAAAGCTGAGAATTGAGGACTTACGTAACTGGGATTTTCTCTCAATTGGTTTATTGGTGTTGAATATATTGGAATTGAATTTATGAACTTGGGCAAAAATTACCGCACTACTCTCGTCGTAAGGACCTCCCTGACACACGGTGTGAGTTTGAAGAAGAGCTGAGGAGGATACTTTTTTTCACCCAAAAAAACACTAAGGGGTACCCCTTTGTGTTTTTTTTTTTTGACTAAAATTTTGACCGTCTCAGATTTCTTCCAAACTCACGATGTTGATTAAGCAGGTCCTGACTTACACAGGGGTGTGATTATTTTCAGCCTATCTAATCCTAAAGCTGAGAATTGAGGACTTACGTAACTGGGATTTTCTCTCAATTGGTTTATTGGTGTTGAATATATTGGAATTAAATTTATGAACTTGTTATACGTCCAATAAAGCAAAATACAGATGCAGTGTAGAGTATATTGGACTGATTAGGCTTTTCTTATCTCACCCTTCTACTCATGGGTTTACCTAGCTTCACTGGAAGTAGGAATCCCATCATGAAATTTACAGTTATACATTTTATGCAGCACAACATGTCCCTATATCTCAGCTTTGGGATGTGGTAGGGCAAAAATTACCACACTACTCTCGTCGTCAGGACCTCCCTGACACACGGTGTGAGTTTGAAGAAGATCTGAGGAGGTCACTTTTTTTCACCCAAAAAAACACTAAGGGGTACCCCTTTGTGTTTTTTTAGACTAAATTTTTGACCGTCTCAGATTTCTTCCAAACTCACGATGTTGATTAAGCAGGTCCTGACTTACACAGGGGTGTGATTATTTTCAGCCTATCTCATCCCAAAGCTGAGATATGAGGACTTACGTAACTGGGATTTTCTCTCAATTGGTTTATTGGTGTTGAATATATTGGAATTGAATTTATGAACTTGGGCAAAAATTACCACACCACTCTCGTCGTCAGGACCTCCCTGACACACGGTGTGAGTTTGAAGAAGATCTGAGGAGGATACTTTTTTTCACCCAAAAAAACACTAAGGGGTACCTGTTTGTGTTTTTTTAGACTAAATTTTTGACCGTCTCACATTTCTTCCAAACTCACGATGTTGATTAAGCAGGTCCTGACTTACACAGGGGTGTGATTATTTTCAGCCTATCTAATCCTAAAGCTGAGAATTGAGGACTTACGTAACTGGGATTTTCTCTCAATTGGTTTATTGGTGTTGAATATACTGGAATTAAATTTATGAACTTGTTATACGTCCAATAAAGCAAAATACAGATGTGGTGTAGAGTATATTGGACTGACTAGGCTTTTCTTATCTCACCCTTCTACTCATGGGTTTACCTAGCTTCACTGGAAGTAGGAATCCCATCATGAAATTTACAGTTATACATTTTATGCAGAACAACATGTCCCTATATCTCAGCTTTGGGATGTGGTAGGGCAAAAATTACCGCACCACTCTCGTCGTCAGGACCTCCTTGACACACGGTGTGAGTTTGAAGAAGATCTGAGGAGGATACTTTTTTTCACCCAAAAAAACACTAAGGGGTACCCCTTTGTGTTTTTTTTTTTTTTGACTAAAATTTTGACCGTCTCAGATTTCTTCCAAACTCACGATGTTGATTAAGCAGGTCCTGACTTACACAGGGGTGTGATTATTTTCAGCCTATCTCATCCCAAAGCTGAGAATTGAGGACTTACGTAACTGGGATTTTCTCTCAATAGGTTTATTGGTGTTGAATATATTGGAATTAAATTTATGAACTTGTTATACGTCCAATAAAGCAAAATACAGATGCAGTATATTGGACTGACTAGGCTTTTCTTATCTCACCCTTCTACTCATGGGTTTACCTAGCTTCACTGGAAGTAGGAATCCCATCATGAAATTTACAGTTATACATTCTATGCAGCACAACATGTCCCTATATCTCAGCTTTGGGATGTGGTAGGGCAAAAATTACCACACTACTCTCGTCGTCAGGACCTCCCTGACACACGGTGTGAGTTTGAAGAAGATCTGAGGAGGTCACTTTTTTTCACCCAAAAAAACACAAAGGGGTATCTGTTTGTGTTTTTTTAGACTAAATTTTTGACCGTCTCAGATTTCTTCCAAACTCACGATGTTGATTAAGCAGGTCCTGACTTACACAGGGGTGTGATTATTTTCAGCCTATCTAATCCCAAAGCTGAGAATTGAGGACTTACGTAACTGGGATTTTCTCTCAATTGGTTTATTGGTGTTGAATATATTGGAATTAAATTTATGAACTTGTTATACGTCCAATAAAGCAAAATACAGATGCAGTGTAGAGTATATTGGACTGATTAGGCTTTTCTTATCTCACCCTTCTACTCATGGGTTTACCTAGCTTCACTGGAAGTAGGAATCCCATCATGAAATTTACAGTTATACATTTTATGCAGCACAACATGTCCCTATATCTCAGCTTTGGGATGTGGTAGGGCAAAAATTACCACACTACTCTCGTCGTCAGGACCTCCCTGACACACGGTGTGAGTTTGAAGAAGATCTGAGGAGGTCACTTTTTTTCACCCAAAAAAACACTAAGGGGTACCCCTTTGTGTTTTTTTAGACTAAATTTTTGACCGTCTCAGATTTCTTCCAAACTCACGATGTTGATTAAGCAGGTCCTGACTTACACAGGGGTGTGATTATTTTCAGCCTATCTCATCCCAAAGCTGAGATATGAGGACTTACGTAACTGGGATTTTCTCTCAATTGGTTTATTGGTGTTGAATATATTGGAATTGAATTTATGAACTTGGGCAAAAATTACCACACCACTCTCGTCGTCAGGACCTCCCTGACACACGGTGTGAGTTTGAAGAAGATCTGAGGAGGATACTTTTTTTCACCCAAAAAAACACTAAGGGGTACCTGTTTGTGTTTTTTTAGACTAAATTTTTGACCGTCTCACATTTCTTCCAAACTCACGATGTTGATTAAGCAGGTCCTGACTTACACAGGGGTGTGATTATTTTCAGCCTATCTAATCCTAAAGCTGAGAATTGAGGACTTACGTAACTGGGATTTTCTCTCAATTGGTTTATTGGTGTTGAATATACTGGAATTAAATTTATGAACTTGTTATACGTCCAATAAAGCAAAATACAGATGTGGTGTAGAGTATATTGGACTGACTAGGCTTTTCTTATCTCACCCTTCTACTCATGGGTTTACCTAGCTTCACTGGAAGTAGGAATCCCATCATGAAATTTACAGTTATACATTTTATGCAGAACAACATGTCCCTATATCTCAGCTTTGGGATGTGGTAGGGCAAAAATTACCGCACCACTCTCGTCGTCAGGACCTCCTTGACACACGGTGTGAGTTTGAAGAAGATCTGAGGAGATCACTTTTTTCACCCAAAAAACACTAAGGGGTACCCCTTTGTGTTTTTTTTTTTTTGACTAAAATTTTGACCGTCTCAGATTTCTTCCAAACTCACGATGTTGATTAAGCAGGTCCTGACTTACACAGGGGTGTGATTATTTTCAGCCTATCTAATCCCAAAGCTGAGAATTGAGGACTTACGTAACTGGGATTTTCTCTCAATTGGTTTATTGGTGTTGAATATATTGGAATTGAATTTATGAACTTGGGCAAAAATTACCACACCACTCTCTTCGTCAGGACCTCCCTGACACACGGTGTGAGTTTGAAGAAGATCTGAGGAGATCACTTTTTTCACCCAAAAAAACACTAAGGGGTACCTGTTTGTGTTTTTTTAGACTAAATTTTTGACCGTCTCAGATTTCTTCCAAACTCATGATGTTGATTAAGCAGGTCCTGACTTACACAGGGGTGTGATTATTTTCAGCCTATCTCATCCCAAAGCTGAGATATGAGGACTTACGTAACTGGGATTTTCTCTCAATTGGTTTATTGGTCTTGAATATAGCCTGACTAGGCTTTTCTTATCTCACCCTTCTACTCATGGGTTTACCTAGCTTCACTGGAAGTAGGAATCCCATCATGAAATTTACAGTTATACATTTTATGCAGCAAAACATGTCCCTATATCTCAGCTTTGGGATGTGATAGGGCAAAAATCGCAAAAGAAACCTCAGAGAGATCGCGCAGCCTGCACAAAACACTCAGCCAGATCACATAGCCTGCACAGAACACTCAGAGAGAGCGCGCAGTTTGCACAAAACTCTCAGAGAGAGCACGCAGCACGCAGAAAACACAGAGCGCGCAGCGCGCACAAAACACTCAGCGAGTGCGCGCAGCATATACAAAACACTCAGAGAGCGCGCAGTTTGCACAAAACACTCAGTGAGAGCGCGCAGTTTGCACAAAACACTCAGAGAGAGAGCGCAGTTTGCACAAAACACTCAGACAGAGAGCGCAGTTCGCACGAAACACTCAGAGAGAGAGCGCAGTTCACACAAAACACTCAGAGAGAGCGGGCAGCATGTACAAAACACTCAGAGAGAGAGCGCAGTTCACACAAAACACTCAGAGAGAGCGGGCAGCATGTACAAAACACTCAGAGAGAGCGCAGCACGCACAAAACACTCAGCGAGAGCGCGCAGCATGTACAAAACACTCAGCGAGAGCACGCAGCATATACAAAACACTCAGAGAGAGCGCAGCGCGCACAAAACACTCAGAGAGAGCTCGCAGCACCCACAAAACGCTCAGAGATTCTCATTCTATTTGATGACAGGAATAAATTGGAAGTGGGATAGTGAGATTGGGTCCCAATTTGTCAATATAGGCCCCAATTTTGGCCCCAAAGTCAAAGTTTTCGAAATTGGATCCCACTTCCAATTTATTTTACTATATTGGAATATATTGGAAGTGGTATTCCATTTCCTGTTTATTTGACTTGGCTGAAATAGACTGGAATTGGGATCCCACTTCCAATTCATTTCAGCCAAGTCATGTACATGTTTCATGGGATCCCACTTCCAATTTATTTCACTTGAATGAAATCAATTGGAAATGGGATAGTGAGATTGCGTCCAAAATTGGTCCCAATTTGTCAAAATTGACCCCAATTTGACTTGGTTAGAATAGATTGGAAGTGGGATCCCACTTCCAATTTATTTTACTTCAATTAAATAAATTGGAAGTGGGATCCAGGTCTCCCAGTGGGCAAAATACGTGTGTCCCACTTCCAATTTATTTGATTTGACTGGAATAAATTGGAAGTGGGATCCAGGTCCCACTTGCAATTTATTTGACTTGGTTAGAATAGATTGGAAGTGGGATAGTGAGATATCCCACTTCCAATTTATTTGACTTGAATGAAATAAATTGGAAGTGGGCAAACAAAGGAAAACATTTTTCATGAATACATTGCATAAGCAAGATCCCAGTGACCCCATCTTCTGATATGTTGTTTGGGGGACCCAGACGATTCAGTACTCGACGCCGTGAAGTCGGTAGACCTCCCCAAGCACAGTTTCTGGACATCCCACTCCCAATTTATTCCCATTCAAATTTCATACATGGGTTTTGGACACCCCTTAAAAGGGTCCGAATGGCCCCAAATGTTAATATGTTTATTGTGCACACTCCACGAGACAGCCTGTGAAGTTGCGTAAGCCTAACTTCAAGTCAAATACTATGGGAGTGGGATCAGTCAGTTCCGAGTTCAACGTCCCACTTCCAATCTATTGCATTCAATTCAAATACATTGGGAGTCGGATCGGTCAGTTCTGAGTCTGACGTCCCACTTCCAATCTATTGCATTCAATTCAAATACATTGGGAGTCGGATCGGTCAGTTCCGAGTCCGACGTCCCACTTCCAATCTATTGCATTCAATTCAAATACATTGGGAGTCGGATCGGTCACTTCCGAGTCTGCCGTCCCACTTCCAATCTATTGCATTCAATTCAAATACATTGGGAGTCGGATCGGTCAGTTCCGAGTCCGACGTCCCATTTCCAATCTATTGCATTCAATTCAAATACATTGGGAGGTGGGATCGGTCAGTTCCGAGTCCGACGTCCCATTTCCAATCTATTGCATTCAATTCAAATACATTGGGAGGTGGGATCGGTCACTTCCGGGTCCGACGTCCCACTTCCAATCTATTGCATTCAATTCAAATACATTGGGAATGGGATCAGTCAGTTCCGTGTCCGACGTCCCACTTCCAATCTATTGCATTCAATTCAAATACATTGGGAATGGGATGTCCGACGTCCCATTTCCAATCTATTGCATTTCATTCAAGTACATTGGGAATGGGATTGGTCAGTCTCCATTTTTTATATTTTTTACATAATATACCTGTTTTTGCTCAGAAGAAGCCAAATCACCATGTGTCCCACTTCCAATTTATTTTGTCCATTAAAATAAATTCGAAGAGGGATTTTCCCGTGGGAGGGTGCCGTCCCAACCACTTACAAGGGCCCTTGGAACAAAAAGCACACTCTCAGGCTATAAATATGTACACAGCCCCAGACTGACAGGCAAAGGGGGTGGATTATGTATAATTTACAAAAATAATTAATTATTAACCAAAAACATGGTTACAACTTTACTTCCTTTGAAATTATGTACATTAACATAATTAACCCCGCCACAAATAAGAACACAATCTCCTTATTAATCATTTATAGACCACAAGGGCCCTATTCAGAATTTATAAAAGAATTTGGTGAACTAGCTGCTAATTTGGCAGTGTCCTGTGATACGTTAATAATTGTAGGAGACTTTAACATTCATTTTGAGAAAAGTGATGATTCCCTAAAAAAGAACATTCACATCAATCATAGATTCTGTTGGTTTCACACAAAATGTATCAGGTCCTACTCATTATTGTAATCACACACTAGACTTGGTGAAAAAACCTAAATATTCTCCCTCAGTCTTCCACAGTCTCAGACCACTACCTAATTTCATATGAATTGAGTTTAGATATTTAAAAAAATGTACATGCCCACATTACTATATAAATCGCTCACTAACTCCATCTACAGCCTTATCGAATTTAGAAGGGCGCTCGTCAATGCACGTTCAGCGCATCTGTCCTCACTGATTGAAAATAATAAAAACAATCCTAGAGCACTCTTTAATGTAATCTCTAAACTTACAAACAATCGGGCAGCTACTGATCCACAGATCCCAGCTGTTCACACCAGCAATGCTTTTATGGACTTTTTTAACATTGAACATATTAGACAAACAATAAATACCATATTACTAAATCCAGCCTGTCTGTCATCTGGTGTGGATGATATAGAACAAAACATAGAAGAACGACTAGAGGACTTTGACCCACTACCACAGCTAGAACTGGAGAAAATGATCTACTCGTCAAATTGTATGACCTGCACACTTGATGCAATACCAACAAAACTATTTAAAGGAGTATTACCAGTCATAATCAATCCCCTTTTAACAATCATAAATTCGTCCCTTATACTGGATCACGTACACAAAGCATTTAAACTAGCAGTTATTAAACCCCTGATCAAGAAACCGAATCTTGATCCTAGTGTACTATCCAATTACAGACCTTCTCTTCATATTTAAGATCTTAGAAAAAGTTGTGGCCCAACAACTTCCCTCATACTTGCATAAGAATAACATATAAAAAAAAAAATTCAATCTGGTTTTAGGCCACACCATAGCACCGAAACGGCTTTAGTTAAGGTAGCAAACAACCTTCTTCTCACCTCTGATCGAGGCTGCGTATCCATGCTAGTTCTACTCGACCTCAGTGCAGCTTTTTATACAAGTGATCATACTATTCTGCTAGAAAGATTAAAAAACATGGTTGGAATAACAGGAACGGCCCTATCATGGTTTAAGTCTTATCTCACAGATCGTTACCAGTTTGTAAAAGTAAATAATGTTTCTTCTATGCAAAAAAAATGAGATCTGGAATTCCCCAAGGCTCCATCCTAGGACCTTTACTATTCATATTATACATGCTGCCACTGGGCAGAGTTATTAGCAGGCATGGCATTACCTTCCACAGTTATGCAGATGACACACAGTTATACATATCAGCCAAACCAGATGACAAACCTACACTAAAGAAAATGGAGGACTGTGTTAAAGAAGTGAAGCATTGGATGTCATACACTTTCCTTCTGCTAAACAGCGACAAAACCGAGGTTCTCCTTCTAGGTCCAAAACCTGCTATAAATAAAGTATCAGACTTAATACATAATTTTGACTTCCCTGTTCTCCCTAGCTCATCAGCTAAAAATCTGGGTGTCATAATTGATTCAGATCTATCATTTGATCAGCATATAGGTAAAATTAGAAAAACAGTTTTCCTACATCTTCGGAACCTCGCTAAGTTAAGAAATTCCTTATCCCTCCCAGATGCAGAAAAATTTGTTCACGCTTTTAGAGATTAGATTATTGCAATGCACTTTTATCAGAATGCTCCAGCAGAAACTTGAGTAAACTCCAGCTAATTCAAAATGCTGCAGCCAGGGTCCTCACTAAAACTAGAAAATTTGATCATATCAGCCCAGTCTTATCAGCCCTTCACTGGCTCCCAGTTAAATTCCGTATTGATTACAACATTTTTTTACTCACGTATAAATCCCTACATGGTCTCGCCCCTGAATACTTGCGAGACCTCATCACGCACAATGAACCACCAAGATTACTCAGATATCAGGGCGCCGGCCTCTTACTATTACCCAGAATTCATAAGACTTCAGCGGGGGGGGGGGAGCTTTCTCCTACAAAGCCCCTCAGCTCTGGAACAATCTTCCAGCTAGTGTTCGGGACGCAGACACAGTCACTATGTTTAAGTCTAGGCTCAAAACACACTTGTTCAGTTTAGCCTTTGGCAACTAACCTGTCTAGTTTAAGGTTGTCGTTTCAGGAACTCATGGACATGGGGAATCAGGGTAAACGCGGATGATGTGCTCACAATTTCTCTTGTTTGGAGCTGAAGGATGTCCTTGCCTGAGCTCCTTCTGGTTTCCCTCCTCCCAGTCTGTTACAGTCAGATCCGTCACATGCTCTTTTTCTCTGCTGCACTCAACTAAACTAACTGCTTCCCTTTACCGTTTTCTGAGAAAATGGTGGCCCACTGATGGAAGATTGTTTGCTGGATTCTCCTGCGGCCCAGACCAGACCAGCTGCTCACCTCCATCTACTGCTGCCAGCCTCTGACCACTCACCATGATCAACTACACTGAAGTAGAAATGGACTCTGACTGAAAAGCAACACTGACTGATTCTTCCAATCTGATGCACTATTATTATGCCCCAAGATTGATGTCACTATTATGATTATTATCATTATTATTATTATGTAGCATAATGACACTTCATTGGTGATAATTTAAAATTCAATCTATAGTTTGATCAGAGGAGGATGGGTCTCCTTTGTGAGTCTTGGTTCCTCCCAAGGTTTCTTCCTCCAGCCTTGAGGGAGTTTTTCCTTGCCACTGTCGCCTTCCGCTTGCTCGCATTGGGCTTTGTTTTAAATGTTCTGTTCTGAAACTGCTGCTTTGCGACAACGTCAGTTGTAAAAGGCGCTATACAAATAAAGTTGATTTGATTAAAAACCAGTCTGAAGCATTAAATTCTTAAAGGAACCTACTGTACACGTCTTTTCAAAGTTTATGTTTGGATGTCTTTTCAACTTTAATCCAGTGTTTATTGGATGACATTTATGTACGTGATTTCCACATTAAAATAACGGCTTTAAAAGGACGTCTTTAATGTGACTTTTTTAGTCTTCTTTTCAACGTCAGTGTTTGGACGTCTTTTCAACTTTCATTTTCAACCTTAAAAAAATGCTGATTGAACGACATTTAGGTACGTGATTTCAACGTTGAAATAACGGCTTTAAAAGGACGTCTTTAATGTGACTTTTTTAGTCTTCTTTTCAACGTCAGTGTTTGGACGTCTTTTCAACTTTCATTTTCAACCTTAAAAAAATGCTGATTGAACGACATTTAGGTACGTGATTTCAACGTTGAAATAACGGCTTTAAAAGGACGTCTTTAATGTGACTTTTTTAGTCGTCTTTTCAACTTCTGTTTCATTTTCACTTTCAACCTTAAAAAAACGTTGATTAGACCACAGTCAAGTACGTTATTTCAACATTGAATCAACGGCTAAATGTTTACTGGGATTGCAGTTAGCACACTACACTGATCAGAGCATTTTATTAAACACATATGGAAACATGCAGTGTCATGCTGAAGGGAGGAGATTGTTATTTAAGTTTAAGTGAAGATGACTGGACTGGAACGACAGCTCTAAAATGAATGAACTCTGAGTGAGAAACCGGAAGGTGGCAGAAGAGAACCGATGTAAAAACACAGAAGAAGAAGACGATGAAGATACGCACTCTTTTCAGTGACCGCGGCGCGTGAGCAGCTCTCCCCAGCCTCAGGGAACAGCTTCATCCCATAAATATGTTTTTTTTTTTTTTTTCAAATGACAAACTTTAGCTAGCCTGTTTAACTCTAGCTAGCTCTTTTTTCCTCCTCTGATATAGAAAACATTTAAATGACATGACAAACGCTCATACATGAGTATTTTAATTTGAGTAATTATGTGGTTTGATGGTGTATTTTACAAGATGATGTGAGCATTTTTTATGTCACAGAACCGCTTCCCTCAGTATAAGAAATAAAACTGCTTAAACACATTAAGAAGACAAAGTAGTAGCTACATAGGTTAAAATACATTCTCAATCTCAATGCTTGTTTTTTGGTGTAATGTAATATTTTGAATATATAATTTCACATACACTAATTTTTTGTTAGTGAGTAGCAGTGAGTTTTGGCTGGTGATAAATGGGTTGCAGAAGGTTATATGAAAGCAATAGAAGCTTATTTACTGAGAGAAAAAAAATAAACAAAAGCATGTGAAGTAGTTTATTTTTGGAGCTGTGAAGTTAGTACATTTTTTTCAAAATTAACTATGAACATGAACTAATTCATTTTCTTTATGTAATTATGTAAAGATGGACTGTAGTAAAAAAAAAAAAAGTAGTTTGGGAGTAGGGCAGTGAAAAATGGTGGGCAGGGAGAAAAGCAAATAGGAGGTTAATTTAAGTTATTTAGATGAGATCTTTAGCATCAGTTGTAGCATACTCGTTTGTACTATAACCTCATAATCTTTTACATTTGAAGTTCTGTAGTTAATGAATTTGCATGCATAAGCAGTTTACAGTTACAGGAACGAGGCGTACAAAACTCAAAGAGCACGCACAGAACTCGTGCAGCTGACGCACAAAACTCAAAGAGCATGCGCTGAACTTCTTGTTTGAATTGTTTTTTTAAATCCTGACTATGGATTTTTCTATAAACAGCATGTAGACACCCTAAAGCAACAAAGGAAATGGAAGACTTTAGCTTGAAATAGGCCAGAAAGTGCAGAAACACCTCTGTTGTGTCGCAAAACCTGTAAAGTGCAAAATTTGCATGCATAAGCAGTTTACAGTTACTCAGGAACGAGGCGTACAAAACTCAAAGAGCACGCACAGAACTCGTGCAGCTGACGCACAAAACTCAAAGAGCATGCGCTGAACTTCTTGTTTGAATTGTTTTTTTAAATCCTGACTATGGATTTTTCTATAAACAGCATGAAGACATCCTAAAGCAACAAAGGAAATGGAAGACTTTAGCTTGAAATAGGCCAGAAAGTGCAGAAACACCTCTGTTGTGTCGCAAAACCTGTAAAGTTTATTGGACGTATAACAAGCCCATATGTTTAATTCCAATATATTCAACACTATTAACTCTATTGAGAGAAAATCCCAGTTACGTTAGCCCTCATATCTCAGCTTTGGGATGAAAATAATCACACCCCTGTGTAAGTCAGGGTCTCCTAAATCAACAACGTGAGTTTAGAGGAAGTCTGAGACGGTCAAAAATTTAGTACAAAAAAAAAAAAAAAATAAAAAAATAAATAAACACAATGGGGTACCCTTTATTTTATTTTTTTTTGGGTGAAAACTGTGACCTCCTCAGATCTTCTCCAAACCCACACCGTGTGTCAGGGAAGTCCTGACAAAGACAGTGGTGTGGTTATTTTCGCTCTACCATATCCCAAAGCTGAGATATGGAGACCTCTTCTAGTCCATAAAATGTATAACTGTATATATCAAGATGGGATTCCTATTTCCAGTCAAGCTAGGTAAACACATGAGTAGAGGGTAACCTTTAAGTTTTACGTTTGATATTAATTTTTTTTTGTGCGATTCTTTTTGGCACCCATCAGGTTCCATACAGGATTCGCTAAAAATAAACAACAAGCTTGCGTCACTACTTGGATCGCTCTGGTTGCTACGAGAATTGAGAATAGTCTCGTGCAGCTTTTTGGAACCTTCAGCACATGCTAAAAATAAACAGCATGCTCACGTCATCATTTGGAACGCTCCGGTTTCTACAAGAATTAAGAACAGGCTTTTGCAGCTTTTTGGAATCTTCAGGATGCGCTAAAAATAAACAGCAGGCTCACGCCACCCTTTTTAACGCTCCGGTTGCTACGAGAATTAAGAATTTGCTCGCGCAACATTTTGGAATGTTACAGATGCGCTAAAAAAAAATAAAGATTAGGCTCGCGCCTCTTTTGTAAATGCTCCATGTGCTGAGTGAAGTATAGAATAGGCTCGCGCAGCTTTTTGGAGCCTTCAGGATTCCAAGGATTATGGAATCAGATTTGTGCCAAAAATGAATCGCTCCATGGCTTTAGTGCGTGAGTTCTGAGTTCTGCGTGTGCTCTCTGAGTTTTGTGCACCAGCAGCACGAGTTCTGTGCACGAGCTCTCTGAGTTTTGTACACTGGATCCTTGAGTTTTGCAAGCAGTTTTGGCAAAAAGCTCTCGTGTGGACGGGTTTTCTCAGGGGTGCCTTCCCATTGGCTAATGAGTTTTTGAGTGACAACTCAGTGCCCAAGGCATTTTGGACTGCACATGCGTACACCTCCTTGTATCAATGCAATCAATGCAGATATTGAGGTAATGTTCTGTCTAAAACAAAGCATTAAAGATTTTACTGTGAGTACAAACCTGTTTGTCCCTCATTACCAGATACTGATCTGAGGTAAATGCACACCGATGTCTGTTTACTCAGGATGAAACAGAATAAATGAGCGCTTATTTGTTTATTTGTAAATTATTATTCATGAGTGCTTGAGCCCCTGTTCAGAAACCTATCGTGTACTAACATAGTGGTTCTTCGCTTTTCCATAATCGCTGTTAGATTATTTAAATGCCCAAATTTTATTTTGAAGATCACAGTTTTGAACAAATGCCATATGTGCATTTTGTTACAGGAGGTCTCAGAGAACAGAGAAACATCACAGACAAGAGTGTTCCTGCTCCTTTAATGAATACAAATTTGCTTAATATCTAGCTCACACATTACTTCCTGGAAAACACCAGATGTAAAGTTTGAACCACGATCTGATTGAATCTCACGAGGCAGCCCAAACCGAGAAAAGAACTGAAACAAACACTCAATTATAGTTCTTGCCTTAATGTTTCTCAAGGGTACAGCCTTCGGAAATCTAGTACACACATCCAATATAGTGAACAGATACTCATAACCCTTTTTTGTTTTGTGCAAAGATCCAACACAATCTATCGTCACTCGCAAAAATGGCTCTTCCACCACAGGAAGAGTACACAATGGTGCACAAGGCACTTTCTGATTTGGCTTTCCGGCTAGCTGACAAGCATGACATGTCCGACAGTAGGAGATTACATCTCGATGCATCTTCGGCCAATAAAAATAACGCAAGACTCTCTCTTGGGCTTTACGAATACCCACATGCCCTGCCATGGGTGCTTCATGTGCCAAGCGCAACACTTTCAACCTAAAACTCTTCAGCAACACAATCTGCTCCACAACACTCCAATCTTCAACAGCAGGATGATAAGGAGGCCTCCACTTCCGCATAAGCACTCCCTGATGTATATAGAAGACCTCTGCTGACTCCTCTGTCTCCTCCCGTGTACCAGCCCCCTTACACAATGAGGCCAACTCAGGGTCCTTCCTTGAGCTCCTTGATTAAGGTTTCCCTATTAAACTGAGCTGCATCCGATTAACCTAGTTTTCCAAAGAAGGTATCTCCAAGCTCAAATGCTGCCTCCTCCAGCCCTCTCTGTGGAACCACCCCCTTGGGGCAAGACTGGGCACGGGTAACGACACAGGCTGAAAACACCTCAGGATACTCCCTGGCCAAAGCCTCCTGTTTCTGGTACCTCACATGGCATGTGACTAATTAATGGGGTTACCGACACTTGAACCCCAGCAAGATCATTCCCCAATAGCATAGAAACTCCAGGGACTGGTAATGATGGCACTACTGCTACATTAACATAGCCATTTACCAAGTTAGAGGGTAGGTACACTTTATGCAATGGCATGGCCCCAAACAAACTTCCCACACCCTGAATCAACACTGAAGAGTCATTGAAACTGGCTAATCACGAACCCTTTGTAACAACAAGGACTGAACTGCACCAGTGTCCCTCAAAATTTTAATTTTGGTTTCTGGCTCCCCAGAACCAATGGACACTGTACCCCAGGAGACAAACCCATCATACAGAGAGGGGGTTATTTCAGACTCAGGATCCACACAACTAATAGTCCTCTCTGAACCAACTACCAATGCCACAGATTTTGAAGAATCAGTATAAGACCCACGACTGCGCTTCTGCAGAACTGGACAACCTGATTTTTCTATGGCCAGGTTTTCTACAATAATGGCAGATTATTTCTCCCGAGGGAGTAGAATTTACAGGTTTTTGAAGTTGACTATGAGGTTTAGAGCCAGATGGCCCTTCCCTATGACTTTTAGTAGTCTCTGCTGATTTAACCTCTATATTAGCCTTTCTCCAACCACCAACCACTGATCTCTCTTTCACTCTCGACTCCTTATGGGTAAATTCGTAAGTATCTGCCATCATAGCAGCCTTTTTAACTTCAGTCGCCCCATGCTCCTGAATGTACACTTCCTAAAGAACAGGTAGACTATTTTTGAACTGTTCCATAAGAACAAGCTGTTTTAAATCTGCAAAAGTATAAACTTCACATGCTTTCATTCAAACACTGCCTCCTGCTGCCTAGCTACATCCAAATAGGTTTCCGCTAACTTACGTCTAAGAAAACGGAATTTGTGCCTGTAAGTTTCTGCCTCCCAAGCTTTCCCCTACATGACACTCTGAACCAAAATGGTCCAACAATTCTCCAGCCAAGCTAATTCCGTGGCTATATTCTCAAAGGCATCAAAAAACACATCTACCTCGTCTTCCTGAAATTTTGGCATTAGATGTAGACATTTGGATACATCAAACCGAGTCTCATGTCTGCGCTGTTGTTGACTCTCCATCTGCGAGAGTTTAACCTTCTCCAACTCAATCTTAGCTAACTCCAGCTCCCGCAAACTATCCTTCTCCTTCTCTCGCCTACCCTTCTCTGCTTGTTCCCTAGCCAATCTTGCCTCAATGATGGAGTCACTCAAACCTAGGGACTGAGCAAGGATCTACTATCTTAATTTTATTCAACTCTGAATCTACCTCAATCTCATAATATTCAGCAAGCTGGAGCAACTGAGGCTTCTTTAATTTTATCCAGTCCGTTGTCTGCAGATGGGCTTGGATAAAACTTTCCGGATCAAACTGAGACATTTTTGGGAAAAAATTAAAAAAATACCAAAAGCCCCCCAGCCGAAATGAGGACAGACCAGAGACCCCTAACTCTAAGGCTACTAAAATTCAAACACCAAGAGGTAACCTATATTCCCCTATTGGCCTAAAATCCCTAAGTACCACCAAAGTATGACTACAAAACTAAAAGTACTTGACAATTTTGGCCACCTTACCTCAAGTCCTCTCATAGGACTTCTGAAAGAACACATACAACTCAAGAAGCCCCAAGTAGGCCACAATTTCCAACAGGTATTTTTGAGTCAAATCAACACCACCAAATCAGATTTCCTGAGAACTCAACCAAACATACCCAATTACCAAAGGTCTAGACTGTATACAATCAAGCAACTCTGCAATCCAATACCCACCTTAGCAAACAGCTAACCTCAACAGAGCACAAAACTATCAAGTTACAATCACACAGCCAACAATTAGATCACGAAAATAAGGTGTTGAAATCTATTGTGATGAAATGAGAACTTGGGAGGGTTCACTCTTCTTACCTAAAGATCCTCGAAGAACCCAAGCGCTGACTCCATGGTCGACCAGCCCAAGCATGTAGAGATTATTCAAAAGGGTAGGTAGTAATCTGGAGGTGCAACAGTTTCCAGAGTGCTAGAGAAAAATCAGCGCCAAAACTTCCACCATCTTATATATATCCAAAACGACGCTCCGGTATCTGGCCTCCAAAACCAGAGGTCCTCCCCTTTAAAGGCTCCACTTCAAGATCTCAAGAAAAGTAAGACCCCCCCCCCCAGTGGCTGGAGTGTGTATTGTGGGAGTCAAGTGTCTATCCCAGTGCACCTAGTTTATAAGAATCTATATTCAACACCATTAACTCTATTGAGAGAAAATCCCAGTTACGAAAATAATCACACCCCTATGTAAGTCAAGGCCTCCTTAATCAACAACATTTTTATTTTGTCAATAAGGTCCATACCACACTTCTGACATATTTCATAAAATATCACCATTTAATATTCTAAACATGTACATAAACAAATGCATACATTTTCAAATGACCTTGCCTTTTCCCCACAGATATCAAATAGAAATCAGAAGAATATCTATTAAACATACCTTAAACATGGCCTTAAAAAGTACACTTACCCTATAATATAGCGTGATTCATATATCAAAGTATATGATCACATTCTAAAGTTGTCATATTGAGAAACAATGATAGAAACATTTTACTTCTCAACCTCAAGTAGACTGTAAGTAATTATTCAAATTTCAAAATTTAACGACCTGGCTATTAGCTCAGACATTACATAATGTGGGTTAAAGGCTAACTAGAACACTTGCTATTCATCATAATGACACGTTGGCTAGCTGCAGCAAACATTAGAAAAGTAAGCCTAATGCAATAAAAAGTTTTGATGACTTTGTTCACTTGAGATGGCTAAAGAAAAAAAACACAAACTTCAAACAAAATGACTGTTACCAACCTGACATGGCGCGCGCTCCTCTGCTCTTTGGGGCTTGAAAAATCCAGAATCCAATAGCTGCTAATCACAACGTATTAGTTGACTGCACAAACTTCTTGTCACACAGCCCACAACACCAACTCACGTTTTTCAGAACAAATTCAAAAAAGCCACACCGAATTTCAGCTGTCTAAAATGCTTCATGAAGGCTGTGGTAAATTCAAAGACTGCCCATTACCACTGCTGCAATGCCCATTATCACAAGTGTCTGTGGTGCTGCATCAGCATTCATCTTCCATCAGTTCAACAATTTTTTTCCCCTCGTGTAAGACACCTCTGTGTTGATATCTTATGTGGAAAAAAAAATGAATAAATACACACACACATTATATTAATTAATTATATTCTTATTGAAAGATGATACAGTAAACATATTAAAAATTTTTCAGTGCAAGATAGTTTTCTGGTTCAACTTACAATGAACACTAATTATACAACTTTGCTATAAAAACTTATACAGTTGGAAAGACTTTTAAAGAGGCGCAACCCACATTCTCAGCTCTACTGCTCATCCCACAAATGCATGTTCCTTACAAATGTGGCACCGTTTAAAGGGGAAATTAACAGGCTTTCCAACGGTATGAGATAAACTGCCAAGAAGCATTGTTACAACAAAAAAAAAAAATCTACCAAACACAAATTTCCTTACTTTTTGTGCTAAGTTTATTTTTATAAGATACTCTTTGCAGTTATTTGACATTATTTCATTTGAATTTTGCCAGTCTTTGCTTTCATTATTGTTTTTTGGATTTTGCTGATAAGGTCTTTTGCTTCTGGAATCTCTCCAGAGTCTGCTTCGTGGTTTGCTTGAGTTTTGACAGAAGTTTCAAGGGTGGGTGGGTCTTAGAAGACTACGTTCACCGTGAATCTCCTTTCGTCATCGATTTTGGACTTACAGGTGCTCTGAAACCTCCTCTGGGACCTAGCCACGCCCACCCCACCCCTAAATGGAACAAGCTTTTTTCCCCATACACAGCATCAGGTTAATTATCACTGTTCTGTATTAACCCTGTCATACTACCATAGCTACAGCTTTTTTAGTTAGCTTTCTAGTAACCGCCAACACGCTGTCTGTCACTGGGTTCTCTTGCCTGACCCGTGGAAGCTTTTTTCGCAGGACAAATTTGCCTGTTCTTTACCATGACCCTACTAATCTCTGTATTTTTTTGTTCCCTTTGTCTGGTTTTCTTTCTCCTGTCTCTCTCTCATGCTTTGAGATGTCCTGCTGCTCTCCAGGTGTTGCCCTGATCCAGCCCCTGTGTATCCTGTACAAGATCCTGGCCTTGTCTCATCTACACTATCATGCTTGGCCATGCTGTTTTACCTCAGATTAACTCTGCACCTACTTTTAATTCACACAGAATCCCTGATCACCTTCTCCTTCCTCAGACTCATACATCACTAATATACTACATTTACATTACTA
This sequence comes from Hoplias malabaricus, assembly GCF_029633855.1. Taxonomy (NCBI): domain Eukaryota; kingdom Metazoa; phylum Chordata; class Actinopteri; order Characiformes; family Erythrinidae; genus Hoplias; species Hoplias malabaricus. The sequence continues at coordinate 41,473,179 of NC_089812.1, read as the reverse complement.
TAACCCCTTCATCTGTCATCATTTCACTTTTACTTCTGTTCTGTTCTCTGTTGTGTCTCCGGTGTGGACCCGAGGAGGATGGGTTCCCCGTATGAGTCTTGGTTCTTTCCAAGGTTTCTTCCTCATGTGCTGAGGGAGTTTTCCCTTGCCACTGTTGCCCCTGGCTTGCTCATAGGAGGCTTGGACCCGGATCTCTGTAAAGCTGCTTTGTGACGACTTTTTGTTGTGAAAAGCGCTATATAAATACAATTTGATTTGATTTGAATTAAATTTTAGTATTAAATAGCTGTTACAAACATTATAATAAATAGCTGAATGGTCTGAAGATATTGCAGATGCTCATATTTCTTCCCTATGTGTTTTTTCTCCATTCAGTTGACTAGAATTTTAAAAGGCTTATATTAGTGATTTGTGCAAAAATATGTATGGTCTTGCTTAATGTAATTATTATACTGTCTAGATAAAGTTTTATACAATTTCTTGTATTGTCAAATACGCTTTTTTTTCAACACAATATATATAGCAGGAAGTTTAAAAAAAAAACAGAAGTCTAAAAAAGTGCAGGAACATATGTTTGCAATCTGGAATAAAGAATACAAAACATAAATTAATTGTTATACTGACACAATTCCCAAAGTTAAAAGTCTGCATATTAAATACCAAACACAATGTTATTTTCAAAACACACACAGCATAGCAAAACTAGCACTAAATGTTAATCCCTATTTACAAGCACAATACTGGAGTTTTCTGTTCTTTTTTAAATGCTGAAGCAGTTACTTTTTGTTCTTGTTTCATCAGAAAATAACTGTCACTCTGTTTAAGGTGGAACAGGAGAACTTTTAACTGGATGCTAGCTAACATTAGCAGATGCTAACATACAAATATTCTGTAAAAAAAATAAAATAAAATAAAATAACAATTAAAATTTAAGCAGTACATTTCTTCGTAGATGTCTTTCAGTAACTGTAAAACATTTATTTAAATTATTTGCAATTTGCTAAGACACATGGAAGACCTTTACATCCTGAGGTAGTGATAGCTTACAACCCGGTCTCACACCTACTCGTGGTATAGTCACATATATAGGAGACTGCAATTCATGCTGAAAATATGCGATATGTCACGAATTGCAGACTACTATATCACGAGTAGGTGTGAGACCGGGTTGTAGCTTAACATTACTGGCTGATGTAACTTTGGTAACTGACAAAGCGACACATTTATGTTATGATTAAAACCAATATTTAACAAAAAATATATTCATTAAGCACATGTAAAATGTTGTATTCTAATCAAATGATATTTAAAAGAGACCGTAGCAAACTGGCTTCAATGGGAAAGCTCCATGGCTGGCGTTGCCAGCTCCCGCACGAGTTATGCACAGGGGCCATGTCTTCATTAATTCAGACTTATTATCCTGGATTTAAGTCCTTTATAGAGTATTTAGTTATTTTTTTATAACGTCTCTTCCTTACACATGTAAACAATCGTACACACACAAAAATGCGTGTATTTGTATAACTAAAAATGTGAGTCTGTAAACAAGTTTTAGTCCCCACACCGAGATTATATCCATCCACACACAGACAAAGAGAGAGTCCACCAGTTTCGCTACACTACACTTTGGTTGGGTTTTTATGTACGGTTTCTAATTCTATATTTTTGTTGTGATATCAGTTATAATTGAATATGTATTTTGTCTTGTTCACCAGTGATATTTTTCAGTTACTGTAGTTAAAACAGCATTTAACTAATCCTTACATATTCATGATAGGATTTACATCACACACTGTAGCTGACACGAAACATAAATCCTTTGTGAACATAGTCCCTACGTTTCATCTGAATTATTCATAACATAGTGAGCGAAGCACTGACCTATGGCTACGTTGAGCCCTACGTGAGCAGTGTGAAGACAGCAATATTAGTAAGCTGATCCCCATAGCAACTGGAAGTTAATTTTTCACAATAAAAAACCTCTGGTGTTTAGTACCTTAAAATTTGTAAACATGCATATTATTATATAACTTCATTCATAACATGCTCTAAAGCTTTTCATAATTTTATATCAAACAAACATCACTATTCTCTCACACTGTGTGTGACACATACTGAGATTTGACATTGATAAATTATGTGCATTCTTTTAATAGCATACTGCTAAACAATACAGTGTCAATACAAACCCATGGTGAAATTAACTTTCCAGATCCTCCTCTTTCTGTAAACATGTATATGTTAAAAGATACATTAAATTACTTATGTTTTATTTAATTATGTGTATCTACTTCTATATATAAATTAAGAGAGGATAAATCTCCTTCAAAATGAAATTGAACAAAAAATTCTAAATTAAAAAAGGGTTTTTTCAGCAGTTCAGTGGTGGTTGAAGTGAGGGGTTTATATATATATATATATATATATGTGTGTGTGTGTGTGTGCGTGCTTTAAAACGTATTTATATATGTATAATGTTTATACAAAATCTCATAAAAAAAAAAACATGGTCAAATCCAACACGTTTAGAGACCAACGACATTCCATACACCTGGACCCCCATGACTACTGACGAAGAACACTCAGAAAAGTGACACTGAGCCTGCTGTGGGCCAACGCTGTTTTCTGACTGTGACTCTGAGCCGAGTGTAGTCAATTCACAAAAAACATTATAAGAACGCAGTACCAAAGCATGGCTCAATGTTGCATGTAGGTATTTGAGTATACACTAAGTAGGCTACGAGCTTATTGTTTTTAGTCCAATACATTTTATAAACTTGAATTCCTGTTTTTTTTTCTTTCATCTGTTTTAAATTATGCTCTAAACGTGTTGGATTCTCCGTGTTAACACGCAGCGTATAATTTCGTGTTAACACGTTAAGTTTGTGTATTTCGTGAATCATGATGCTTTACTGCCACCTACTGGTGTATGGCGTTATTGCTGAAACAACATAAAGCCTTAACTTACCAAATAACGGAAACAATTCCAGTGTTTAATGTTCTGAACAATGTTTATGAGATTTTGTATAAACATTATACAAACATAATATTTATATAAACATAAATACGTTTAAAAGCGCACACACACATATATATATATATACCCCTCACTTCAACCACCACTGAATTTACTGCTGAAAAAAGCCCTTTTTTAATTCAGATTTTTTTGTTCAATTTAATTTTGAAGGAGATTTATCCTCTCTTAACATATATAAGTACATACACATAATTAAATAACACATGAGTAAATTAATGTATCTTTACACATAGTATACATGTTTACAGAAAGAGGAGGATCTGGAAAGTTAATTTCACTATGGGTTTGTATTGACACTGTATTGTTTAGCAGTATGCTATTAAAAGAATGCACATAATTTATCAATGTGAATGAATTACGCCTCAGTATGTGTCACACACAGTGTGAGTGAATAGTGATGTTTGTTTCTTATAAAATTATGAAAAGCTTTAGAGCATGTTATGAATGAAGTTATATAATAATATGCATGTTTACAAATTTTAAGGTACTAAACAACAGTTTTTTTTTATTGTGAAACAAACAGCTTACTAGTATTGCTGTCTTCACACTGCTCATGTAGGGCTCAACGTAGCCACAGGTCAGTGCTTAGCTCACTATGTTATGAATAATTCAGATGAAACGTAGGGACTACGTTCACAAAGGATTTATGTTTCGTGTCAGCTACAGGGTGTGATGTAAATCCTATCATGAATATGTAAGTACGCCCGGATTTGAGGCCTCCCATTGGCGAAAACCTTAAGAAGCGTGTAAACGTGTCAATTTTGGTCACGTTATCACGACAAAATTTTACGTGTCAACACGCAAATTTTTAATAACGTGTTAACGAGCATGTGTTCACACGTTTAGAGCCCAACGCTGTTCTATAAGAGACCAACGCCATTCCATACACCTGGACCCCCATGACTGCTGACGAAGTGACACTGAGCATTACATTATCACTCACACTATACAGTGTAAAAAGAAAATTGCTTCAATTGGTAACAAGTAATTCAATTAAGTTTTTTCAATTTATTTTTTTAAGGTTAAACTTAAACAATTAAGTTGGATAAACTTAATTGAATTACTTGTTACCAATTGAAGCAATTCAATTAAGTTGGATCAACTGTTTTCTTTTTACAGTGTACTTAAAATACAGCTTACATTTAAATAATTTTAAAAGTGTTTTTTAGCATGTTATTTTAGTTTTGCAAATAGGAGTCAAATACCTTTACGCTACTCAGAAATTCAACTTGGTTAAAATAATAAATCTACATTGCACAAATGGAATATTTTAAAATTTTATTGTGAAAACCTCACAAACTTAGTTTTTCACAAAAACTTGTGCATTAAACATACTACAGATGCATCCCATCTCCTCCAAAGGCTGCCCTTCTACTCCTGTACAGTTTAAGGAGTTTTGGCACATGTGTCCAGTGCATCATGAAACTGACTCTTCAGGTTGATGGCAGTTATTCTACGAAACTCACTGCATATCTAGAGAGAGAGAGGAGTAAACAATAGAGAATACAGATTATCAGTCATTACGTACAGAGCCTGAACATTTCTAGACAAACACTGATTCAGTTGATAACAGTTATGCAGGGATCCAGACAAAAACCATCCCGTCATCCCAAGGCCAAAAAAATAGCCCACAGGAAAATTGCTCTTTTGGGACGCTTTCGTGACAAATGTTGTGCGCGATAAAACTTGTTGCCTTTAAATAACATTACTGTGGTTGGACAATGCTGTACGCTTCTTGGTTAATAAGTAAATAACTAAAAAAATAAGTAAATAATCCAAACAGCTGATGACTTCGCATTATAACAGTTTTGGAACTGTTCTGGGGAAAAAAAGTTAAGTATCATTTTAGACAAGTAAACTAGATTGGTTCACACTAGGTTTTGCAGTGTGAAACAATCCTACAAAAACTATAAAAAGAAAAATATGCTGAAATGGGCCAGAGTCACAAGTACAGCAAACAAACACTACTCACCTGACTCTCCAAGAACAGTGCTGGCCATCATTCTCGAACCAGACCAACCAGAGGTTCCTGCTCAACAAGCTCCTTCCACCGTAAAGAAAATGTTTGGACCCTTTTTATCTATCTCAGCCCTCATTGCCTTTCTCTCTTCTTCCAAGGAATCCTCACTCAGCCCTGCAGGGCTATATCGCAAACATCTTTATAATCACAAAGATCACATTTGAAGGTAGAACTTTGGTGACATGTAGATAATTTACTGTGAAATTTTGAAAAACGACATATCAAGGAACACACACAATTGGAGTGAAAACAGGGCCAGCGTGTACCATGAAATCCATGGCGTACTCTGTGGTGCTTCAACCCAACGTCTGTGTCTTGGCTTGTGAAAGAGCAGATTTTGCACTTCATCTAATGTATCCCTTTTTTCCTTGAAAATGAAAACAATATTAGTGTTAGTATTGTCATTGTACACAATTATAGTTTGTAAATGCAATTACAGAACCACAAACTCTATGTAACGTTATTTAATGTTTTTGTAATTTATTTACACACACACACACATATATTACATTTAGCTAAATGTTTTGAGAAACAGACGATGTTAGGTATAGTGCTAGTGCTGTTAGACACCTACGAACTTCTCAAAAGCAAAACAAAAAACAAATAGTAGGTCTGATTCAGACAATACGGATATTTTTGTATCTTTGACGGCTTAATCTTGTAATAACACCCTGCTGCTTTCATATAAATGATATCAGACTAAAGGAGCGTTGTTGTAGTCAGCATCCTGAATTTTCCGTTCTACCTTAAACAGCTCAACAAACACCGAGGAGGCTCAATATAGCGTTACCTATTCCGGTATTTAAGGTGGAATGGAAAAAAGCCAGCCAACAAGATACATAACATTTTCAAAATAGAACATAAAGAAAGCGCTCAGGCTTGTTACAGCCTGCTTGAGTCTGTTACGTTGGGCATTTGATTAAATGAAACAAACGGCTCATATTCAAACTTTCCATGGCTCAGTCGAGTTGGCAAAGTTAGCTAATATAACAATGCCACGGCAATTTCCCTCACATATTCACGGCTTTAAGATAGTGTTAAAACTAGAAACGTAACTTTAAAATGCTTTGTGAACTATCACTAGTTATTTACCTCAATCTTGAATTTCTCCAAACTTCGAGCCACAACAAAGAGGAATCAACCGTCCTTCGCGCGTATTCCCGAACCTCCCACTGAGCATGCGCATGACTAGAACAGAGCATGCGCAGGTTTATCTTAATCAGCAACTTTTCCAAACAAATCTTCTCAACACATTTTTTATGTTGTGCCTACAGGTTGATCAGAACAATACATTTCGTGTTAGATGAACTATCACACAATTGAGTTCTATTCCCAACTCACTATTTCAATGTATAATCAACTAAATTTGAAGTTAGATTTTTTACAGTGCAGTCTGTTTTTTTTTTAAGGTTTATTAAATGTTTGGTTATGGTGGGTAGCATACTTACTGTTTTATCCGAGTCACGTCGACCGTCGATGTTCGGAAGAAAAAGCGGGGCGCACCTGTTGTCGGTACCAGAGATCTGCCTCGCGCAAAGCTTACGTAATGACGTCAGACGTAAAGCTGCTTTAAACTTAATTGTTTCACGTAGTCTCAAAGTAAAAAGTTATTTTGAGATAAAATGTGTGACTTTTAAGTTAATTGAACTCATGAAAGTAAGTTGTAGGAACTAAGGCAAAAGAATTAATTGAGGTTAATGTAAATAAGTCTATAATAGGAACTACTGCCCAAATACACTTTTTAGAGTGTACAAATGAGTATGTGCAAGTGTGTAAAGCTCTGATATTTAAGTACCCTTTTCTGAAGGAAAATGAGGGGAATGGATGTGTGAGTTAATTCTAATAGTGAAAATTACTTTATTGTTGTTTTTATACTTGTTCTTGTATAATTCAATTTGGAAACAGGTTATTTTCATTTTAAATGGCTTGGCCTGCTCTAAGTGTGTAGAATTACATGAGGTTTCGTAGTTACGGCTGGTAAAATATAGCGCGGATAAGCCCGTTGCAGTGGGCAGACAAGGTGCACTATATTCTGAAGCAACTTTGCGGTTGTATTTTTGGTTGTACACAAGGGACCAAAACTTGCTATATGTTGCTGAACAGCTTTTGATTTGCTCTACAACATTTCTTGTCGACTTTTCTTAGTAAGATAGGGATATCCAAACTCAGATATTTCTGTAATGGTAATTTTTATATGTCTCTGTTGAAAGAACTTGTCTGCTTGTTTGTCAGTATATTCATTTCTAATCGTCAACAGAGCTCAAAAACTAAGTGTATGTCAGGTCAGCTCGAGGTCAATGCTTTATTAGAACAAACCACATCTTGTATATCAAACTGAGATGTCTCTAAGGAAACTAAGCTTGCAGAAACATCGAGTGATTATCTTATGGTTATGACGTATAAACTACCTATATAAATATCTCTGTGAAAACATCTCCTTTGTCCACATTCACATAGTACTCTCTGCTATTGTATGTTGACCACCTTAAGGTTAAATAAACTACTTTCTGATTCCAAATGCTCTGTTAGATTTCAATTCTTAATACTTGTCCTTATTTTCTCCATCACAATTTCAAAAATACATATCAAATTCAAATGTGTACACAGTGCACATTTTAAAATGCTTGTGACAATGATACATGTGTACGTTGAACGTTTTCAAACCCATGCCTTCTTTTTTGTACAAGACTCTGTGTATAATCAGTAATGTTGGAATTGAAATGTCCAAAATTGGAATAATCTGAAATATGTAACATGGAAAAGGTTAAGTACTAGCTGCCTGAGTACCATTTTCAAATGACCAATCATATGTTGCATTAACTTAATAAAAAATAAATAAAAACTACACTGACATACTACCATCTGGCCACAAATGGGAGTATGTGTCCACAATTCCATTTAGACCTAACAGGTGGTGGTGGGGTCTTAGGTCCGAAAGGCCATTTAGTCGAGAAAATAGCAGTTGCTTACCTCTTCGTAGTACCACACCATCCCAATCCACATATATGATACGCTGCTTGGTGGACCTTATCGGCCTAGCGCGCGGCGCACCCTAGACGATTTTTTTTGCAGAGCCCGGGGTCGGGTCCTGGGCACACGTGGTGGGAGCTAAAAATCCTCAAAGTTTGGGCCTTTTACCCGCAATTCTGCATCAATCCACCAGGTGGCTCCCGGAACGTCTCGATTCCAATATATTCCATTACATTCCATTACAGGCAAATATATTGGGATTGGGATGGCGTATATATTTATCATTCGTTGAAGTGTTTTGTAATGTTTTTAATACTTTTAACATGCCCAACATCCATAGACATTAACATTTTAAAGTGTTGGCTACTTTGATAAGGCAACACAAACGTCCTTTCACAAAGTTTCCAACTATCTTTGATATATTTATAATGCCAGTAAACCGACAAACACGTAACCACAGTGAGCCAGCCTGCCCTTCTGAAACTCTTGTCCGAACGCCTTACTTTCAAATTTTCAAGTTACCTAACGTTACTGCTGCATTACTTAAGGTGGAAGCGAAAAATGTAAAAGCTTCTGAGCGAACACCAGTCAGAATCCGAATGTTAAACAATACACCTGCATATAGTCAGCACAAAAAGATTGCTCACACATTAAAATCATGCCCAAGATAATGGAACGATGACGTTCAGAAGTAAGTTATAATCCAGCGTCAGGTAATTTAATGTGGAAGCGAAGAGTTGCAATAGAGCTTCTGGGCAACTTCAATGTTAAGAATCAGTAGTTTAAAATTATACAAGCACATACAGGTGCTGGTCATAAAATTTGAATGTATGCAAGACATGGGTTTCAGCTGTCATGTTCCTTATGCCAAGCCACTCTTGAACAAGAGACAGCGTCAGGAAAAAGGACTGGACTGCTCCTGAGTGGTCCAAAGTTATGTTCCCTGATTAAAGTAAATTAGATTAGATTAGATTCGACTTTATTGTCATTGTGCAGAGTACAAGTACAGGGCCAATGAAATGTAGTTAGCATCTAACCAGAAGTGCAATATATTACATTATTTACATAAAGTGCAGTAGTGATATTATAGTGATTTTCGTGCCCTGCCCAGGCAGCGTTTATGGTAGATGTCCTCGAAGGAACTTGAAACTGGACACCTGATCCACTGCAGTTCCGTTGATGTAAATGGGGGCGTGAGCTTGATTCCTAGTCCGTCTGAAGTCCATGATGATCGCCTTTGTTTTGAGCATGTTTAGTACTAGGTTATTGTTTTGGCACCACAAGGACAGATGCTGTACTTCATCCCGGTAGGGCGTTTCATTATTGTCTGTAATCAAGCCTATCACCATGGTGTCATCTGCGAATTTGACTATGGTGTTTGAACCATAGGCAGGTACACAGTCATGGGTGAAGAGAGAGTACAGAATCGGGCTAAGAACACAACCTTGTGGAACGCCAGTGTTCAAGGTGATGGTTGATGAATGAAGGTTGCCTAATCTAACAGATTGGGGTCTGTTAGACAGGAAGTCTAAAATCCAGTGGCAGAGTGATGTGCTGATACCCAGATGGTTGAGTTTGGATATCAGCATAGACGGAATCACTGTGTTGAATGCAGAACTAAAATCGATGAACAGCATACTCACCTATGAGTTTTGACAGTCCAGTTGGGTTAGTGCCGTGTGTAGTGCTGTTGAGATAGCGTCCTCGGTGGATCTGTTGCTACGATAAGCAAACTGGTGTGGGTCCAGCGTAGCAGGCAGGCAGGATTTCAAGTGAGAAAGAACTAGTCTTTTAAAGCACTTGGAAATTATTGGGGTGAGTGCTACAGGTCGAAAGTCATTAAAGTCTGAAGCAGTAGAATGCCTAGGCACAGGCACAATGATGGCTGACTTAAAGATAGATGGTACAGCTGCCTGGGCAAGCGAAACATTAAAGATGTGAGCGAAGACACCCGCAAGTTCCACAGCACAAGCTCTTAGCACACGGCCAGGTACACCATCAGGGCCAGCTGCCTTCCGTGCATTCACTCTGCTCAGCATGCAACTGACATCCGAAGTGGAAAGTACAAGTGGGTTGTCGTCGGTGGAAGATTTATTGAAGATATCAATATCATCTGGTCGAAACGAGCGTAGAAGTTGTTCAGCTCATCAGGGACTGAAGCACTGTTGGTAGATGGAACAAAGCTAGTTGGTTTATAGTCAGTCAGGGCGTGTATTCCCTGCCACGTACGCCGAGGGTCAGAGGAGGTAAAGTGCTCCTCAATCCGGCGTTTGTAGCAGTGCTTGGCTATAGCTATTAGTCTCTTCATATTGCCAGCAACCCCAGTGGGCGGTACAGAGGACTCTTGTACCCTGAGCGCTTGTTGATTTGTTTCAGGACAGAGTTAGTGTAGGTGTCCAAGTGGATGTGTGAGACTGTGGTGGCTCGGGCAGCATACTCACTCCAGTCGGTGTGCTGGAACTGTTGCTGAAGGAAGGAGTCAGCCCCATCCATCCAGATCTTTACAGTTCTGGTTGAAGGCTTAATCCTATGCATGACTGCAGTGTATTTGGGAAGCAGGAACAAAGAAAGATAATCGGACAGTCCAAGATGGGGGAGGGGTGTTGTTTTGAAGCTGGTTAAAGTCAAACCGATGCTGAATCCGGTGTTTGTGCGGTGAATGTTAATTTCCAAAAGTGTCTGTCTGTCGTAACTGTAGTTCGCAAGAGTTATTTGTGCAAGAAAACTGGAGATAGCTAAGTACAGAAGTATAACATCACTAAAACCGGTAAGACGCTGAGCCTCGCAGTGTGATCGCGATGCCATCTTGGTCCTGGGAGACCAAGGACCATTTCCTATGGAAATCAAGGTCCCAGAATCTGGAGGAAGAGAGGAGAGGCACAGAATCCACGTTGCTCGAGGTACCCTGCAAAGTTTCCACAGTCAGTGGCAGTTTGGGGTCCCATGTCATCTGATGGTGTGGGTCCACTGTATTTTCTGAGGTCCAAGGTCAACGCAGCCGCCTACCAGGGAGATTTAGATTACTTTATGCTTCCTTATGCCTCCAAGCGAGGTGGGTTAGTGCAGTGTGTAGTGCTGTTGAGATAGCGTCCTCGGTGGATCTGTTGCTACGATAAGCAAACTGGTGTGGGTCCAGCGTAGCAGGCAGGCAGGATTTCAAGTGAGAAAGAACTAGTCTTTTAAAGCACTTGGAAATTATTGGGGTGAGTGAGGCACAAGCACAACGATGGCTGACTTAAAGATAGATGGTACAGCTACCTGGGCAAGCGAAACATTAAAGATGTGAGTGAAGACACCCGCAAGTTCCACATCACAAGCTCTTAGCACCCGGCCAGGTACACCATCAGGGCCAGCTACCTTCCATGCATTCACTCTGCTCAGCATGCGACTGACGTCCGAAGTGGAAAGTACAAGCTCGCACAAATCACTCAGAGAGAGCGGGCAGCATGCACAAAACACTCAGAGAGAGCGCGCAGTTTGCACAAAACACTCAGAGAGCGCGCAGATTGCACAAAACACTCAGCGAAAGCGCGCAGCACGCACAAAACCCTCAGCGAGAGCGCGCAGTTTGCACAAAACACACAGAGAGAGCGCAAAGCTCGCAAAAAAAAACTCAGAGAGAGCGCGCAGTTCGCACAAAACACTCATAGAGAGCGCGCAGTTTGCACAAAACACTCAGAGGGATGCGCAAAGCTCGCAAAAAAAAAAAAAAAAAAAAAAAAAAAAACCTGAGAGAGCGCGCAGCGCGCACAAAACATTCAGCGAGAGCGCGCAGTTTGCACAAAACACACAGAGAGAGCGCGCAGCACGCACAAAACACTCAGAGAGAGCGCGCAGCACTCACAAAATTTCTGTTGAAGCCATAGCATAACTCAATGGTGAGTCAAAAGCGGCAGAGGTTACTTTTTTTTTAAAAAACCGTGACCCAGGCAAAGCTCCATATTTGTAACGGCAAATGCAAAGCTGGTTAAGGCATAACTTTGTTGGGGTTAACCTTTTGTCTGAAGTGTCTTACATAACTTCAAGTCTTGTGTGAATGTGTTCACCGGAAAAATACTCCAACAGCGCTCCGTATAACATGGATAAAACAATTATTTACAACACATACCAAGTCGACGTTAACAGAGCACGTTTTATAAATAATATAGAAGACACGGGTTAGCCTTTTTTTTGTAAGCACAGGGCTGACATTTTATGAAACACACTTTACCTTGTGTGAGCACTATATCTACAATGTTTGAATCCATTTTTAAAAAAGGTTCTTCTTTTTTGCAGCTTGAACACAACTAAATCAGATGCAGTGGGCATGTAAATTTTGCAAATTTGTGTATGAAAGAAAGGGCAACTGCTTAGACATTAAAGATACAGAAACATGGTGGTTACAGCCACCAGTGATGTTGGAGCGCTGGCCAGCCCTTTTCAGAAAGCAGCAGGTATGGTAACAAATATGTAATTTATGTAAAATAAAACATACAATCATATTAACATGAACATATTACTTCTACAAGAGTAAATGTATTTTAATTTGTGTAATCTGTTAATGTGGTACAAATCGAATTATGGCTCTATGTGTGCTGTGTTTTTCCTAAAGGTTTTTGCTGAGTTCACAAGGGTGGCAAGTAAAGATCTTGAACAAGACTTTTTTGAGGCCTTGGACAGTCACACCCCACGATTCCTTGAGATCTTTAAATCCAGGAAAGGAATTATTGGCAGTACACTTGCAGACATTGTTGCCCAAGTTGAAATTAAGGTAAGGAATCTTTTTATTACAATTTGGAATGTTACTTTTATAAGAGTGATCCAGTCACCTCCTTAATGGAACACTAGATAATATTTTTTACCTTAATTTTTTAGCTTAATTACAGCTTAAAAATCATTGTGATGCTCCACTGATCTTAGCTAGTGTTCCTTTAAGGTTGGTTAGTTTTCCTGTAGACTTGTCATCATCAACTAATTCCAAACATGAGAACCAACATTTATTTGCCATGGAGCTGCACTATTTCCCGAAAACTATTAAAGACAAATCAGTTATTTTTGTGCTGTGTAATGTTTCTTTCATTTTTAATGGTTCTTTCTAAAACCATGGAGCCCAAAGACAGACAAGTTAAACAAAACAGCACAAACACCCAATAATATTTTTTTTAGCAGATGAATCCTGTTTTAATGGGATGGTAACATATATTATAGAACACAGACACCTATGTGTTTTAACTTATAATTTATCACACATTTGTCTCATGTTTATTTTTAGATATTTTGGTTTGTTTTTTCTTAACTTGTAGATCCAGGATATTACAGCAATGTGGACTGCTGTCCTTCGTTGTCTTCCAGGTTTATCTTGGAGATTAGGCAGTGAGTACTTCAAGGTCTGTTTTGTAAGTATTACATCAAATTGTATAATTAAAATTTACTTAGTGAAGACATGAAGGTTTTGCAATAATATATTTTTTCATTATATTTACCTTTTGTCTGCAGGATTCAGATACCATCACAGATTTCATTCAGGTTCCTGATGGGTTATTGACTGTTATACCTGAAGACAGCCAGCAACCAGGTCCAAATGCCATACACTTTGAGCCATCTAGCATTAATATCATACTGGAAGGTAACGTTATGGAGAACATTGAAAACCATGCTCAAGCTATTTGCCTGACATTTGAACTACTATAAAACCTTCATTTGGACTATCCCAAAAGACTGGAGAACACATTTGACTTGCTAAACCTGGGAGTAGGCAATCTGAGCCCAAAATAATTTAAGGGATTTCTAAGTTTCGATGGACCCAGCTTTACCCTCTTATTGATGTTAGGCTCTCATTTATATGGTTTGCACTTGCAAAATGTTCTTGTGTTGTTCATAATGTGTCAAAGCACTTAAATTTATTGTGCAAAACTTTAGCTTGGTTAAGTGCATTAAACATTATTGTACATTTTTGTTTATTACACAGACTGTGCCATTTGAGTCATTCAAGAATAAAGATTACTGGAGGTTTTCTTTTAAAAAATATTTTTAATTGACTTAAATGTGGAATTAATTTTATTTTTGGGTAACTTTATGTATTTAGATAGGCTGATGTGCTCTGTGATGTAATGGAATTTGATTAAAATAAACCAGAAGTACTACTGAATAATAATTCTTTGTTGTGCTTACTTTATTTTTCTAAGGCAATCGGTTTCCTAAATTCTATTAAGTAAACAGGACTCTTGTGGAATTATGTTAACTTGGGTAACATAAGTTGGCAGTACTTAAAAATGGCAACTTACATCTATGTACTACTTAATGTCATGGGGCGACTGAAGTTAAAAAGGCTGCTATGATGGCAGATACTTACGAATTTACCCATAAGGAGTCGAGAGTGAAAGAGAGATCAGTGGTTGGAGAAAGGCTAATATAGAGGTTAAATCAGCAGAGACTAAAAGTCATAGGGAAGGGCCATCTGGCTCTAAACCTCATACTCAACTTCAAAAACCTGTAAATTCTACTCCCTCGGGAGAAATAATCTGCCATTATTGTAGAAAACCTGGCCATATAAAATCAGGTTGTCCAGTTCTGCAGAAGTGCAGACGTGGGTCTTATACTGACTCTTCAAAATCTGTGGCATTGGTAGTTGGTTCAGAGAGGACTATTAATTGTGTGGATCCTGAGTCTGAAATAACCCCCTCTCTGTATGATGGGTTTGTCTCCTGCTGTACAGTGTCCATTGGTTCTGGGGAGCCAGAAACCAAAATTAAAATTTTCAGGGACACTGGTGCAGTTCAGTCCTTGTTGTTACAAGGGGTTCGTGATTAGCCAGTTTCAATGACTCTTCAGTGTTGCTTCAAGGTGTGGGAAGTTTGTTTGGTGCCATGCCATTGCATAAAGTGTACCGTGTCATACTCCATGGAGTGTGCAGAATTCAAAGCTGCATAAGCCTCCCGAGCTTTCCCCTACAGGACACTCTGAACCAAAACGGTCCAACAATTTTCCAGCCAAGCTAATTCCGTGGCTATATTCTCAAAGGCATCAAAAAACACATCTACCTCGTCTTCCTGAAATTTTGGCATTAGATGTAGACATTTGGATACATCAAACCGAGTCTCATGTCTGCGCTGTTGTTGACTCTCCATCTGCGAGAGTTTAACCTTCTCCAACTCAATCTTAGCTAACTCCAGCTCCCTCAAACTATCCTTCTCCTTCTCTCGCCTACTCCTCTCTGCTTGTTCCCTAGCCAATCTTGCCTCAATGACGGAGTCACTCAAACCTAGGGACTGAACAAGGATCTACTATCTTAATTTTATTCAACTCTGAATCTACCTCAATCTCATAATATTCAGCAAGCTGGAGCAACTGAGGCTTCTTTAATTTTATCCAGTCCGATGTCTGCAGATGGGCTTGGATAAAACTTTCCGGATCAAACTGAGACATTTTTGGGAAAACATTTTTAAAATACCAAAAGCCCCCCAGCCGAAATGAGGACAGACCAGAGACCCCTGACTCTAAGGCTACTAAAATTCAAACACCAAGAGGTAACCTATATTCCCCTATTGGCCTAAAATCCCTAAGTACCACCAAAGTATGACTACAAAACTAAAAGTACTTGACAATTTTGGCCACCTTACCTCAAGTCCTCTCATAGGACTTCTGAAAGAACACATACAACTCAAGAAGCCCCAAGTAGGCCACAATTTCCAACAGGTATTTTTGAGTCAAATCAACATCACCAAATCAGATTTCCTGAGAACTCAACCAAACATACCCAATTACCAAAGGTCTAGACTGTATACAATCAAGCAACTCTGCAATCCAATACCCACCTTAGCAAACAGCTAACAGCCTTAGCAAACAGCTAATCTCAACAGAGCACAAAACTATCAAGTTACAATCACACAGCCAACAATTAGATCAAAATCAATCCCAGGACAAGCCCCCACTTGCTACGTACCACTAGCCAACCCCTTTTCACCATGAAATCGTCTAAAGGAAAGAAGGGTAACTAGTGTCCCTAGCCTAAAGGCTATGTGTTGCAAGTACCACAATATGAAAATAAGGTGTTGAAAGCTATTGTGATGAAATGAGAACTCGGGAGGGTTCACTCTTCTTACCCAAAGATCCTCGAAGAACCCAAGCGCTAACTCCATGATCGACCAGCCCAAGCATGTAGAGATTATTCAAAAGGGTAGGTAGTAATCTGGAGGTGCAACAGTTTCCAGAGCACTAGAGAAAAATCGGCCCCAAAACTTCCACCATCTTATATATATCCAAAACGACGCTCCGGTATCTGGCCTCCAATACCAGAGGTCCTCCCCTTTAAAGGCTCCACTTCAAGATCTCAAGAAAAGTAAGACCCCCCCCCCCCCCCCCCAGTGGCTGGAGTGTGTATTGTGGGAGTCAAGTGTCTATCCCAGTGCACCTAGTTTAGAAGAATCTATATTCAACACAATTAACTCTATTGAGAGAAAATCCCAGTTACGAAAATAATCACACCCCTGTGTAAGTCAAGGCCTCCTTAATCAACAACATTTTTATTTTGTCAATAAGGTCCATACCACACTTCTGACATATTTCATAAAATATCACCATTTAATATTCTAAACATGTACATAAACAAATGCATACATTTTCAAATGACCTTGCCTTTTCCCCAGAGATATCAAATAGAAATCAGAAGAATATCTATTAAACATACCTGAAAACCTGATTTTGGTGGCCTTAAAAGTACACTTACCCTATAATATAGTGTGATTCATATATCAAAGTATATGATCACATTCTAAAGTTGTCATATTGACAAACAATGATAGAAACATTTTACTTCTCAACCTCAAGTAGACTGTAAGTAATTATTCAAATTTCAAAATTTAACAACCTGGCTATTAGCTCGGACATTACATAATGTGGGTTAAAAGCTAAGTAGAACACTTGCACGCTCCTCTGCTCTTTGGGGCTTGAAAACTCCAGAATCCGATAGCTGCTAATCACAACGTATTAGTTGACTGCACAAACTTCTTGTCACACAGTCCACAGCACCAACTCACGTTTTTCAGAACAAATTCAAAAAAGCCACACCGAATTTCAGCTGTCTAAAATGCTTCATGAAGGCTGTGGTAAATTCAAAGACTGCCCATTACCACTGCTGCAATGCCCATTATCACAAGTGTCTGTGGTGCTGCATCAGCATTCATCCTCCATCAGTTCAACAATTTTTTTCCCCTCGTGTAAGACACCTCTGGGTTGATATCTTATGTGGAAAAAAATAAATAAATACACACACACACACATTATATTTATTAATTATATTCTTATTGAAAGATGATACAGTAAACATATTAAAAATATTTCAGTGCAAATTTTCTGGTTCAACTTACAATGAACACTAATTATACAACTTTGCTATAAAAATTTTATCATGGAGGTAGTTTAGACCACAGTTCTAAAAAAAAAATATCACTCAACACTAAACACACCCTTGTATTTACAGAAACTTTGAAAAAGCTAAACTTTTTAAGAAATATAATTCTGTTTAAAAATTTCTACAAAAAACAATAAACAAATTTCTTAAAATTGTGTTATTTGTGTTTGGTAGATTATTTCCTGGTTGTAACAATGCTTCTGGGCAATAAATCTTATACAGTTGGAAAGCCTGTTAAATGATGCCACATTTACCTTTTAAAGAGGCGCAACCCACATTCTCAGCTCTACTGCTCATCCCACAAATGCATGTTCCTTACAAATGTGGCACCGTTTAAAGGGGGAATTAACAGGCTTTCCAACGGTATGAGATAAACTGCCAAAAAGCATTGTTACAACAAAAAAAACTATCTACCAAACACAAATTTCCTTACTTTTTGTGTCAAGTTTATTTTTATAAGATACTCTTTGCAGTTATTTGACATTATTTCATTTGCATTTTGCCAGTCTTTGCTTTCATTATTGTTTTTATGGATTTTGCTGATAAGGTCTTTTGCTTCTGGAATCTCTCCAGAGTCTGCTTCGTGGTTTGCTTGAGTTTTGACAGAAGTTTCAAGGGTGGGTGGGTCTTAGAAGACTACGTTCACCGTGAATCTCCTTTGGTCATCGATTTTGGACTTACAGGTGCTCTGAAATCTCCTCTGGGACCTAGCCAAGCCCACCCCACCCCTAAATGGGACAAGCTTTTATCCCCATACACAGCATCAGGTATGAGTCTTGGTTCCTTCCAAGGTTTCTTCCTCTTGTGCTGAGGGAGTTTTCCCTTGCCACTGTTGCCCCTGGCTCGCTCATAGGAGGCTTGGACCCTGATCTCTGTAAAGCTGCTTTGTGACGACTTTTTGTTGTGAAAAGCGCTATATAAATACAATTTGATTTGATTTGAATTGAATTAAATTTTAGTATTAAATAGCTGTTACAAACATTATAATAAATAGCTGAATGGTCTGAAGATATTGCAGATGCTCATATTTCTTCCCTATGTGTTTTTTCTCCATTCAGTTGACTAGAATTTTAAAAGGCTTATATTAGTGATTTGTGCAAAATATTTATGGTCTTGCTTAATGTAATTATTATACTGTCTAGATAAAGTTTTATACAGTTTCTTGTGTTGTCAAATATGCATTTTTTTCAACACACTATATATAGCAGGAAGTTTAAAAAAAAACAGAAGTTTAAAAAAGTGCAGGAACATATGTTTGCAATCTGGAATAAAGAATACAAAACATAAATTAATTGTTATACTGACACAATTCCCAAAGTTTAAAGTCTGCATATTAAATACCAAACACAATGTTATTTCAAAACACACACAGTATATATATATATATATATATATATATATATATATATATATGTCATAGCAAAACTAGCACTAAATGTTAATCCATATTTACAAGCACAATACTGGAGTTTTCTGTTCTTTTTTAAATGCTGAAGCGGTTACTTTTTGTTCTTGTTTCATCAGAAAATAACTGTCACTCTGTTTAAGGTGGAACAGGAGAAATTTTAACTGGATGCTAGCTAACATTAGCAGACGCTAACATACAAATATACTGTAAAAAAAATAATAATAAAATAACAATTAAAATTTAAGCAGTACATTTCTTCGTAGATGTCTTTCAGTAACTGTAAAACATTTATTTTAATTATTTGCAATTTGCTAAGACCTTTACATCCTGAGGTAGTGATAGCTTACAACCTGGTCTCACACCTATTCGTGATATAGTCATATATATAGGAGACTGCAATTCATGCTGAAAATATGCGATATGTCACGAATTGCAGACTACTATATCACGAGTAGGTGTGAGACCGGGTTGTAGCTTTGTCAGTAGTCATGGGGGTCCAGGTGTATGGAATGTCGTTGGTCTCTAAACGTGTTGGATTTGACCATGTTTTTTATTAGATTTTGTATAAACATTATACATATATAAATACGTTTAAAAGCGCACAAACACCCCCCCCCCCCCCCACACACACACGTATATAAACCCCTCACTTCAACCACCACTGAATTTACTGCTGAAAAAAGCCCTTTTTTAATTCAGATTTTTTTGTTCAATTTAATTTTGAAGGAGATTTATCCTCTCTTAACATATATAAGTATATACACATAATTAAATAACACATGAGTAAATTAATGTATCTTTACACATAGTATACATGTTTACAGAAAGAGGAGGATCTGGAAAGTTAATTTCACTATGGGTTTGTATTGACACCGTATTGTTTAGCAGTATGCTATTAAAATAATGCACATAATTTATCAATGTGAATGAATTACGCCTCAGTATGTGTCACACACACAGTGTGAGTGAATAGTGATGTTTGTTTGTTATAAAATTATGAAAAGCTTTAGAGCATGTTATGAATGAAGTTATATAATAATATGCATGTTTACAAATTTTAAGGTACTAAACACCAGTTTTTTTATTGTGAAACAAACTTCCAGTTGCTATGGGGATCAGCTTACTATTATTGCTGTCTTCACACTGCTCATGTAGGGCTCAACGTAGCCACAGGTCAGCGCTTAGCTCACTATGTTATGAATAATTCAGATGAAACGTAGGGACTACGTTCACAAAGGATTTATGTTTCGTGTCAGCTACAGTGTGTGACGTAAATCCTATCATGAATATGTAAGTACGCCCGGATTTGAGGCCTCCCATTGGCGAAAACCTTAAGAAGCGTGTAAACGTGTCAATTTTGGTCACGTTATCACGACAAATTTTATGTGTCAACACGCAAATTTTTAATAACGTGTTAACGAGCATGTGTTCACACGTTTAGAGCCCAATGGCGTTCTATAAGAGACCAACGCCATTCCATACACCTGGACCCCCATGACTGCTGACGAAGTGACACTGAGCCTGCAGTGGGCCAGCGCTGTTTTCTGACTGTGACTCTGAGTGTAGTCAATTCACAAAAAACATAAGAACGCAGTACCAAAGCATGGCTCAATGTTGCATGTAGGTATTTTAGTATTGAATTCCTCTGTTTTTTCTTTCATTTGTTTTATGCTTCAAAGGAATACATCTACAAATGAGTATGTGCAAGTGTGTAAAGCTCTGATATTTAAGTACCCTTTTCTGAAGGAAAATGAGGGGAATGGATGTGTGAGTTAATTCTAATAGTGAAAATTACTTTATTGTTGTTTTTATACTTGTTCTTGTATAATTTAATTTGGAAACAGGTTATTTTCATTTTAAATGGCTTGGCCTGCTCTAAGTGTGTAGAATTACATGAGGTTTCGTAGTTACGGCTGGTAAAATGTAACGCGGATAAGCCCGTTGCAGTGGGCAGACAAGGTGCACTATATTCTGAAGCAACTTTGCGGTTGTATTTTTGGTTGTACACAAGGGACCAAAACTTGCTATATGTTGCTGAACAGCTTTTGATTTGCTCTACAACATTTCTTGTCGACTTTTCTTAGTAAGATAGGGATATCCAAACTCAGATATTTCTGTAATGGTAATTTTTATATGTCTCTGTTGAAAGAACTTGTCTGCTTGTTTGTCAGTATATTCATTTCTAATCGTCAACAGAGCTCAAAAACTAAGTGTATGTCACGTCAGCTCGAGGTCAATGCTTTATTAGAACAAACCAAATCTTGTATATCAAACTGAGATGTCTCTAAGGAAACTAAGCTTGCAGAAACATCGAGTGATTATCTTATGGTTATGACGTATAAAATACCTATATAAATATCTCTGTGAAAACATCTCCTTTGTCCACATTCACATAGTACTCTCTGCTATTGTATGTTGACCACCTTAAGGTTAAATAAACTACTTTCTGATTCCAAATGCTCTGTTAGATTTCAATTCTTAATACTTGTACTTATTTTCTCCATCACAATTTCAAAAATACATATCAAATTCAAATGTGTACACAGTACACATTTTAAAATGCTTGTGACAATGATACATGTGTACGTTGAACGTTTTCAAACCCATGCCTTCTTTTTTGTACAAGACTCTGTGTATAATCAGTAATGTTGGAATTGAAATGTCCAAAATTGGAATAATCTGAAATATGTAACATGGAAAAGGTTAAGTACTAGCTGCCTGAGTACCATTTTCAAATGACCAATCATATGTTGCATTAACTTAATAAAAAATAAATAAAAACTACACTGACATACTACCATCTGGCCACAAATGGGAGTATGTGTCCACAATTCCATTTAGACCTAACAGGTGGTGGTGGGGTCTTAGGTCCGAAAGGCCATTTAGTCGAGAAAATAGCAGTTGCTTACCTCTTCGTAGTACCACACCATCCCAATCCACATATATGATAAGCTGCTTGGTGCACCTTATCGGCCTAGCGCGCGGCGCCCCCTAGACGATTTCTTTGCAGAGCCCGGGGTCGGGTCCTGGGCACACGTGGTGGGAGCTAAAAATCCTCAAAGTTTGGGCCTTTTACCCGCAATTTTGCATCAATCCACCAGGTGGCTCCTGGAACGTCCCGATTCCAATATATTCCATTCCATTCCATTACAGGCAAATATATTGAGATTGGGATGGCGTATAAATATATATCATTCGTTGAAGTGTTTTGTAATGTTTTTAATACTTTTAACATGCCCAACATCCATAGACATTAACATTTTAAAGTGTTGGCTACTTTGATAAGGCAACACAAAAGTCCTTTCACAAAGTTTCCAACTATCTTTGATATATTTATAATGCCAGTAAACCGACAAACACGTAACCACAGTGAGCCAGCCTGCCCTCCTGAAACTCTTGTCCGAACGCCTTACTTTCAAATTTTCAAGTTAGCTAACGTTACTGCTGCATTACTTAAGGTGGAAGCAAAAAATTTAAAAGCTTCTGAGCGAACACCAGTCAGAATCCGAATGTTAAACAATACACCTGCATATAGTCAGCACAAAAAGATTGCTCACACATTAAAATCATGCCCAAGTGGTCCAAAGTTATGTTCCCTGATTAAACTAAATTAGATTAGATTAGATTCAACTTTGTCATTGTGCAGAGTACAAGTACAGGGCCAGTAAAATGTAGTTAGCATTTAACCAGAAGTGCAATATATAACATTATTTACATAATTTACATAAAGTGCAGTAGTGATATTATAGTGATTTTCGTGCCCTGCCCAGGCAGCGTTTATGGTAGATGTCCTCGAAGGAACTTGAAACTGGACACCTGATCCACTGCAGTTCCGTTGATGTAAATGGGGGCGTGAGCTTGGTTCCTAGTCCGTCTGAGGTCCATGATGATCTCCTTTGTTTTGAGCATGTTTAGTACCAGGTTATTGTTTTGGCACCACAAGGACAGATGCTGTACTTCATCCCGGTAGGGCGTTTCATTATTGTCTGTAATCAAGCCTATCACCATGGTGTCATCTGTGAATTTGACTACGGTGTTTGAACCATAGGCAGGTACACAGTCATGGGTGAAGAGAGAGTACAGAATCGGGCTAAGAACAAAACCTTGTGGAACGCCAGTGTTCAAAGTGATGGTTGATGAATGAAGGTTGCCTAATCTAACAGATTGGGGTCTGTTAGACAGGAAGTCTAAAATCCAGTGGCAGAGTAATGTGCTGATACCCAGATGGTTGAGTTTGGATATCAGCATAGACGGAATCACTGTGTTGAATGCAGAACTAAAATCGACGAACAGCATACTCACCTATGAGTTTTGACAGTCCAGTTGGGTTAGTGCAGTGTGCAGTGCTGTTGAGATAGCGTCCTCGGTGGATCTGTTGCTATGATAAGCAAAGTGGTGTGGGTCCAGCGTAGCAGGCAGGCAGGATTTCAAGTGAGAAAGAACTAGTCTTTTAAAGCACTTGGAAATTATTGGGGTGAGTGCGACAGGTCAAAAGTCATTAAAGTCTGAAGCAGTAGAATGCTTAGGCACAGGCACAATGATGGCTGACTTAAAGATAGATGGTACAGCTGCCTGGGCAAGCGAAACATTAAAGATGTGAGTGAAGACACCTGCAAGTTCCACAACACAAGCTCTTAGCACACGGCCAGGTACACCATCAGGGCCAGCTGCCTTCCGTGCATTCACTCTGCTCAGCATGCGACTGACATCCGAAGTGGAAAGTACAAGTGGGTTGTCGTCCGTGGAAGATTTATTGAAGATATCAATATCATCTGGTCGAAACGAGCGTAGAAGTTGTTCAGCTCATCAGGGACTGAAGCACTGTTGGTAGATGGAACAAAGCTAGTTGGTTTATAGTCAGGGCGTGTATTCCCTGCCACGTACACCGAGGGTCAGAGGAGGTAAAGTGCTCCTCAATCCGGCATTTGTAGCAGTGCTTGGCTATAGCTATTAGTCTCTTCATATTGCCAGGAACCCCAGTGGGCGGTACAAAGGACGCTTGTACCCTGAGCACTTCTATGCTGAGGGATGCCATGGTAAGAAATCTCGGACCACCAGTCTTGTTTTTTGCCCCCTTCTTTTGTACGCATTAGGTTTTTCCATTTATGTGCATCTGCTTTTCTTTTTTTCTTTTTTCTGTGAATCAGGACCGGCGTTTGTAGCAGTGCTTGGCTATAGCTATTCCTCTCCTCAAGTTAGCTCTGGCCAAGCTGTATGCTTCCCGGCGTCCTGATCTGAAGGCAGCATCTCTGGCTTTGAGCAGAGTTCGAACCTCTCATCCAGGGATTCTGATTAGGGAATGTTAATTGTTATGGCAAACTTAAAATTAATGATTAAGTATCAACAGGAAGGAAGATCAATGCTCAAAGAATTCTTTGAGGAGAAGAGAGAAATAAGACAGACAGTCAAAGATTCTCTCTTATCTCTTGAGTTTCTTGAACAAATCCAAGCCAAATATAGGACCCCAGTCACATACACCATTATTACATTATGTTTCGTTCCATCAACCCAAACATTCCCTTATTGGTGCCTCATTATCTTCATTTTTTTATTTTTTTATTTGCCATAACAATATTATTGTCTTTTGTGATAACACTCTGTCCACACAGTTGATGTGTTTCAGGACGCACAAAAAACTCAGAGATGGCAAAGCTCACAAAAATAAACCTCAGAGAAATCGCGCAGCACGCACAAAACACACAGAGAGAGCGCACAGTTCGCACAAAACACAGAAAGCGCAATGCTTGCAAAAAAACCCTCAGAGTAATCGCGCAACTTGCACAAAACACTCAGAGATCGCGCAGCACGCACAAAACACTCAGAGAGAGCGCAAAGCTCGCAAAAAAAAAACCTCAGAGAGATCGCGCAGCACGCACAAAACACTCAGAGAGACAGCAAAGCTCGCAAAAAAAATCTCAGAGAGAGGTGGGCCCTGGACCCACCGCGACCCTGAATTGGATACGTGGTTACAGATAATGAATGAATGAATGAATGAATGTTTGGTCGTGTTTTATTTTTGAACAGTGCTATATGCTACAGACCTCCTAGGGACCAGCTCCCTCCTCTCATAATGCCTCAAACAAAGTTCCAGAGCTCCCATAACCAACTCTCTCCCTCTGTGGACTCTCCTCTCACTGCCCCATGCACTCTGTTGCATTGTCATAAAACGCCCACTAGGCGGCGGCATAGCTACTGGACATATGAACCTTTCTCCATGTTTAAGACTCCGTTTGCTGGAATATTTTGAATACAAGGAAGTTTAAGTTTTCAGTTTAAGTCCCACTAGAACACAATAAATTATTTTCTTGAATTATTTAACTATATTTCTGTTGTTCATTTCTGTGTTTAACAGATGTAAATTCTACAATCATATTCAATAATGGTCTTTTTCAAATGTCAAATTAAATATTTTTGAACATTATTTTGTATGCACGTAGACAAGACATACATTCTCAGATGAAATGCAGGCTTCAATGTAAAAAATACAGATGCTAATTTGGTGGGAGTCATTAGGCGGTGGGGTGTTTCTTTTGATGTGGAAAGTTTCTTTGTAGTTTTTCTGACGCTATGCTTTCTGTCCGTTTTCCAACGAAGCGAAGCAATTTGAGCTAAACGCTTCGGATTTCCACAAGACGTTTTTGCGTTGCTTTGCTGCGTTACACGGTTGCCTGGATACGTTCAGCTCCTTGAAAATTGATTGGCTGCGCGGCTCCCTCACTGTTAACACGCATTCACAACGATTTATTTTTTCATACGGCGCGTTTCAAACCGCATTCTGTCGAACTATGCAGTATTTCAAAGTAGCACACAATCGTTAGTGTTACATTTAGTAGTGTAGAACTCCGAGCGTGGACTACTGAGGGATTTACGACAGACCCTCTTCTCGTCTCCAGTCCTGAGTGAACTATATTTTAGTTGTAGCTTCACCACTGGTTCAGCTTAACAAATCAATCTAAAGAAAGCTTTTCCGTTCAGCTTACGTTGCGGATAAAGTCGTAGAAGAATGGACCGCGTCACTCCGGTCAATTTTGTCCAGCACAAACCGAAGATGGCAACAGACTACACGCCTTATATGGAAATGAAGGTGACTGTAACGAATTTGTGTTTTGATGCTTATGTATTTTTAATATGGAAAGCTGAAATGTCCAGATCTCTCTCTTTTGAAATAAGAGTCTGACGTATCGCGTGTAAACGATGTTAAAATTCCAGAATGTGTCTTCACTCTGTCCAAATATGGAGAAAGTTTAGCTCCATGCTGCAGTACTCCTTATTTCTTCAGCATCAATGGACCCTGAAGAGAAGGAGTACTGCAGCATGGACTGAAAGGGAACTAGTTAGGGCAACCAATCAGAACCCAAATGATTTACATATGAGATCTTAAAGTGCCCCTCTGGTAATCGATTAAACCCTTAAGACTTTTCTGCTTTCAGAATAAGGTATTTAGATGGTATTTCTAGTAAAAAAAAGTCCCACTTGAACTCTACATTGTCGCCTTCTTTCATTCCTGCAGCCCAGAAGTGCTGCCCTGCAAGGGACAAGACAAGAGCGGTAACAGTATCCAGGACTGGGGACAACATAGTAGCGGTAACAGGATCCTGGACTGAGGACAAGATACGAGTGGAAACAGGAGCCTGGACAGGGGACAAGACAGGAGCAGAAACAGGAGCCTGGACTGGAGCAGAAGCAGGAGTCTGGACTGGGGACAAGACAGGAGCGGTAACAGTATCCAGGACTGGGGACAACATAGTAGCGGTAACAGGATCCTGGACTGAGGACAAGACAGGAGCAGAAACAGGAGCCTGGACTGGAGCGGTAACAGGATCCTGGACTGAGGACAAGATACGAGTGGAAACAGGAGCCTGGACTGGGGACAAGACAGGAGTGGAAACAGGAGCCTGGACTGGGGACAAGACAGGAGTGGAAACAGGAGCCTGGACTGGGGACAAGACAGGGGCGGAAACAGGATCCTGGACTGGGGACAGGAGAAGAAGAGGCACTATGGGCAGAGCTGCTTGTGGATGTGGCACTGTGGAGCTCTGCATCCTCTGGAGCAGCCTGGGGCTCTGGATCCTCAGTAGCAGCCTTGGAGAATTTTTTCCAAAAAGCTTAGTAAAACATTCTACAGTTATTCCAGGGCTCTCTCACAGCAAGATTTCAGCTCATCGTAATGCTTCTCTCCTAAGAAGTGATCCTATGAACATAACTGATAAAATCTGGTGGGGAAGGAAAATTCAAATATTTAAAAAAAAGTTTGCATTGTAATCTTCACAGGTTTTAACTCACTCCCATCAAATCCATTAGGAACTCCCATGAGAAACTGCAAAACAGCAGGTTGATCACCCACAGTTAAAGCAAATATCTTCTCTGCAAACATAAATGCCTTCTCTAAAGAACATTGTGTCTGAGGTATCCTTTTGATGGGTGGACATTCTGTAATAGTGGGTGGTTGGTATGGAGGTGGACACAAATGCAAAGTACCACAGAATTTATTTAAAACAGAAAACCTGATCAAATCAAATGTATTTGTATAGTGCTTTTTACAACTGATGTTGTCACAAAGCAGCATCACAGAATTCATGTAAGTTTTGACATGAAATGTAAAAAATGTGAAAAATCCCCAGGTGAGCAAGCAAAGGGCGACAGTGGCACAGAGAATCTCCCTCAGAGCTGTGGAAGAAAGCTTGGGAGGAACCAAGGTTCACACGGGGAACTATCCTCCTCTGATCAGTCTACTGGTAATAATAGTTAGTCTGTGAGGGGCAGCTCCAAGGCCAGTGGTGGTGGCTGGAGCATGGGCAGCTGGTCTGAAGCGTGGAACAGGAGCTCAACAGTCATTCATCAGTGTCCAGACGGACAGGGGGGCAGTCGTTTACACAGAAAAAGGTAGAGGGATGGAGTTAGTTTTGATCTGTTTGGGTGAATTTAAAGCAGAAAATGTCTCTATTTTATGACCATTATTAATTACATTATACATGTTACCGTTAGGCCCAGTTATAAAAAGCCATGACATTAACTTTCACTGCTATGCAGACGACATGCAATTGTATATTCAGCCAAGCCCGATGACAAACACAGATTAAAGAAAGCAGAGGTGCAAAGGCTGGCTTCAGGGCTATGCCACCTCCAGCCACCAGGGGAGGCAGC
Source organism: Hoplias malabaricus (assembly GCF_029633855.1). NCBI lineage: Eukaryota > Metazoa > Chordata > Actinopteri > Characiformes > Erythrinidae > Hoplias > Hoplias malabaricus. Next base: position 41,445,212 of record NC_089812.1, on the reverse strand, counting down.
AGGTGATCTCTGGACCCAATCAGACTTGATGGTAAACACCTGAGGACAGCCCTTATAGGCAAAGCGACACAGAAACACATTGCTAGATCTTTGTCTCTTTCTGAGTCACAAGAAACAGTAAGTAATTTTGTTAGAGGGTTGAGAGTTCCTACACTCCCACTCATCCTTACACTTCTCAAGCCATTTATGTCTTTACAGTTGTTGTATTAAAAAAAAATTAGTTCTAATTTTCCCTTTCTCTTTGGAAAGCCAGTTTTCCCCTGGTGTCCTTTGTTCTTTTCCCGCCAAAACCCAAGGGCTGGTTTCTATAATCACCTGTCTGTTTCCCACCCATTTTCAGGATTTTACTTAAGGCACTGTATCACCAGTTCTCTCCACTGCAGCCTTAGCGCAGTGGCAAAGAACTGACCTAGTAACACAGCAGCCCTGGTTCTTGCTCTTGGGTCCTGTTAAATTACATTTAATTAAAGTGACCCATTACAAGAGGACTGTTTAAAAGATGTGAAAGGCTGGATGTTGCATAAGTTTCTCCTTCTTAACAGTAATAACAGAATTTCTGGTTCTGGGTCCAAAAGTGGCAAGAAATAAATGATCAGATTTAATATTAAATCTCGCTGACTTTCCAGTTAAACCCGGTTCAGCCGCAAAAAAAACTTGGTGTCATAATTGACCCGGATTTATCATTTGATCAACACATAGGCAGTAATCACTAGGACAGCTTTTTTACATCTTCACAACATCACCAGGATAAGAAATGCCTCATCCCTGCAGGACACAGACACATTAGTACATGCCTTTATTACTTGCTGCAGCCAGGGTCCTCACTAAAACTATAAAATTTGAACATATCAGTCCAGTTATATCATCACTTCATTGGCTGCCTGTGAAATTCTGCATCGATTATAAAATTCTGTTATTAACGTATAAAGCCCTACATGGGCTCGCTCCTGAATTCCTTCAAGATACTATTTCCTAGTTTATGAGCCTCCACATTTACTCAGATCACAGAGTACTGGATTTTTAATAGTTCCCAGAATTCAGAAAACCTCAGCTGGGGGAAGAGCTTTTTCTTATAAAGCCCCCCAAATCTGGAATGATCTTCTAAAACCAACCCCAAGTTGATGATGTTTTTCCATACATTTTCAAATGCAAGGCAAGATGGAAATTGTCCTGTCACTGTTTGGTCTCTATTTTTAAAAAGAAAAAAAAAATTCCTGTGTTCTGCACCAACCATATAATGTGTATCTTTCTGTGCAACAATGGTGGAATTGGTGAACCTCTTACCATATTGGCTTCAGAGAGACACTGACACTCTGAGAAGCTCTTTTTATACCCAATCATGTTGTCAATTGACCTAATTAGTGTTAATTGGTCTTCCAGCTGTTCGTTATATGCTCAATTTCCTTTTTCCAGCCACTTATTGCTACTTGTCCCAACTTTTCTGGAATTTTTTGGTTTGTATAAAATAAAGTCTTAGGTGGGAGTTATTTTAATTAGTAAGCTGGGAATTTTAGGGGAATAACTGTAGTAAAGTGTAGGGTTATTTATGTCAGTATGATTTGTGTTTTTGTTATTAGATTCAGGGATTTTGCAGAAGGAGGCATATAGTATGTGGGGAAGCAAACCAGCCCCAGTGAAAACTTTGTAGGTTCACCTTTGAGTGGTTGAAGGTTATGGAGGTGTGTGAGAGCATGTGTGAGAGCCTAACTCTGTAAGGGAGAAGCAATGGGATTAATATAGGCTAACCTTGTCTTTTTCATTCCTTTGCTGTAGGTTACCTTGCCTGTTTTGTTTTGCTTAACATTTGTTGAAATAGTCTAGACGGGAGATTACGGTGTTAGCGGTGTTGCATGTTGAGTTAGGTATGGCCTAATCTTCCTTATGTTGAATAGTGAGAAGAGGCACAATCAAGCTACAGCAGTAATGTGATCTGTGAAGGTCAGCTGGTCATCAACCATGACACTCAGGTTTCTTACAACCTTGATGGGAGCCACTGATAGGGACTCTAGCTTGATGCTGATGTTGTGGAGAATAGCTTGCTTGACTGGGAGGGCCAGCAGTTCAGTTTTGGATAAATTCAATTGAAGGTGATGTTCCTTCATCCATGTAGATATGTCAGAGAGACAGTCAGAGATTCGAGTTGCCACTGAAGTGTCACCTGGAGGAAAGGATAAATAGAGCTGTGTGTCATCTGCATAGCAGTGATAGGAGAAGCCGTGTGAATGTATGATTGGGCCTAGAGAGGTGGTGTACAAAGCAAAGAGGAGGGGAACCAGCACTGAGCCTTGGGGCACACCTGTGGTGAGGTGGTGTCATGCTGATGTTTGTCCAAGCCATGACACATGCTTAGCATGAGAGGCCTGCTCTGATAGGGACCATGGCCAAGAAACCAGACACTAAGGTCTCAGGAGTAATCAAAGCATTACCTCCCAGAGCCCAGAGAACTGAAAACCCTGCCCCAGCCACCTGTTGCCAGGTGACTGAACCAAAACCTGGGAAGGTAGGTCCCGTGCAATACGTCACCTCCCAGACAGTTTTGGCTGGAGCTCCAATGCAGCGGATAGCTTCCTTACAGATTCCAGGGCATCCCCTTTGGAATACTTTCAGGAAGATACCAAGCTTCTACTACATTGGAACTCCAATGGATTGTGAACTGATGGTGGACAACAGGTAAATATCTGAAATCAGAGCACTCAACAAAATTGTCAGGCTTCTACCACCAGCACCAGCACCAGCCCCAGCCCTCCCCCACTCATTAAAATGACCCTCAGGTTCCATACATTACGTCATCTCCCTGTCTTGAATGGAGCTTTGATGCTGCTGATTGCTCCTTAGTCTAGTGTTTGTAGTTTTTGAGGTCTGGTGGTCTGGGAGATGAATATATTATTTTGAGCACTGTGGTCCAACTGGACGTGGATATGCACATTACTTCCCAGCATCCATGTGTTTTATTTCATACACTGTCCTCAAGATTCCTTGTACTGTTAATCACCTATCTGCATTTGGGCTCTTTAAAGACAGCTTTGATTTGATCTGTCTGTTCTAAATCAAGGGAACAGTGACAGGGTTGTGTGTAGTGTGTTAGTGTTGGTAGGTGGATTGGCGACTCAAAAGTGTCCGTAGGTGTGTGTGAGTGAATGTGTGTGTGTGTGTGTCTGTGTTGCCCTGTGAAGGACTGGTGCCCCCTCCAGGGTGTATTCCCGCCTTGCGCCCAATGATTCCAGGTAGGCCCTGGACCCACCGCGACCCTGAATTGGATAAGTGGTTACAGATAATGAATGAATGAATGAATGAATGAATGTTTGGTCGTGTTTTATTTTTGAACAGTGCTATATGCTACAGATCTCCTAGGGACCAGCTCCCTCCTCTCATAATGCCTCAAACAAAGTTCCAGAGCTCCCATAACCAACTCTCTCCTCTGTGGACTCTCCTCTCACTGCCCCATGCACTCTGTTGCATTGTCATAAAACGCCCACTAGGCGGCGGCATAGCTACTGGACATATGAACCTTTCTCCATGTTTAAGACTCCGTTTGCTGGAATATTTTGAATACAAGGAAGTTTAAGTTTTCAGTTTAAGTCCCACTAGAACACAATAAATTATTTTCTTGAATTATTTAACTATATTTCTGTTGTTCATTTCTGTGTTTAACAGATGTAAATTCTACAATCATATTCAATAATGGTCTTTTTCAAATGTCAAATTAAATATTTTTGAACATTATTTTGTATGCACGTAGACAAGACATACATTCTCAGATGAAATGCAGGCTTCAATGTAAAAAATACAGATGCTAATTTGGTGGGAGTCATAAGGCGGTGGGGTGTTTCTTTTGATGTGGAAAGTTTCTTTGTAGTTTTTCTGACGCTATGCTTTCTATCCGTTTTCCAACGAAGCGAAGCAATTTGAGCTAAACGCTTCGGATTTCCACAAGACGTTTTTGCGTTGCTTTGCTGCGTTACACGATTGCCTGGATACGTTCAGCTCCTTGAAAATTGATTGGCTGCGCGGCTCCCTCACTGTTAACACGCATTCACAACGATTTATTTTTTCATACGGCGCGTTTCAAACCGCGTTCTGTCGAACTATGCAGTATTTCAAAGTAGCACACAATCGTTAGTGTTACATTTAGTAGTGTAGAACTCCGAGCGTGGACTACTGAGGGATTTACGACAGACCCTCTTCTCGTCTCCAGTCCTGAGTGAACTATATTTTAGTTGTAGCTTCACCACTGGTTCAGCTTAACAAATCAATCTAAAGAAAGCTTTTCCGTTCAGCTTACGTTGCGGATAAAGTCGTAGAAGAATGGACCGCGTCACTCCGGTCAATTTTGTCCAGCACAAACCGAAGATGGCAACAGACTACACGCCTTACATGGAAATGAAGGTGACTGTAACGAATTTGTGTTTTGATGCTTATGTATTTTTAATATGGAAAGCTGAAATGTCCAGATCTCTCTCTTTTGAAATAAGAGTCTGACGTATCGCGTGTAAACGATGTTAAAATTCCAGAATGTGTCTTCACTCTGTCCAAATATGGAGAAAGTTTAGCTCCATGCTGCAGTACTCCTTATTTCTTCAGCATCAATGGACCCTGAAGAGAAGGAGTACTGCAGCATGGACTGAAAGGGAACTAGTTAGGGCAACCAATCAGAACCCAAATGATTTACATATGAGATCTTAAAGTGCCCCTCTGGTAATCGATTAAACCCTTAAGACTTTTCTGCTTTCAGAATAAGGTATTTAGATGGTATTTCCAGTAAAAAAAAGTCCCACTTGAACTCTACATTGTCGCCTTCTTTCATTCCTGCAGCCCAGAAGTGCTGCCCTGCAAGGGACAAGACAAGAGCGGTAACAGTATCCAGGACTGGGGACAACATAGTAGCGGTACAGGATCCTGGACTGAGGACAAGATACGAGTGGAAACAGGAGCCTGGACAGGGGACAAGACAGGAGCAGAAACAGGAGCCTGGACTGGAGCAGAAGCAGGAGTCTGGACTGGGGACAAGACAGGAGCGGTAACAGTATCCAGGACTGGGGACAACATAGTAGCGGTAACAGGATCCTGGACTGAGGACAAGACAGGAGCAGAAACAGGAGCCTGGACTGGAGCGGTAACAGGATCCTGGACTGAGGACAAGATACGAGTGGAAACAGGAGCCTGGACTGGGGACAAGACAGGAGTGGAAACAGGAGCCTGGACTGGGGACAAGACAGGAGTGGAAACAGGAGCCTGGACTGGGGACAAGACAGGGGCGGAAACAGGATCCTGGACTGGGGACAGGAGAAGAAGAGGCACTATGGGCAGAGCTGCTTGTGGATGTGGCACTGTGGAGCTCTGCATCCTCTGGAGCAGCCTGGGGCTCTGGATCCTCAGTAGCAGCCTTGGAGAATTTTTTCCAAAAAGCTTAGTAAAACATTCTACAGTTATTCCAGGGCTCTCTCACAGCAAGATTTCAGCTCATCGTAATGCTTCTCTCCTAAGAAGTGATCCTATGAACATAACTGATAAAATCTGGTGGGGAAGGAAAATTCAAATATTTAAAAAAAAGTTTGCATTGTAATCTTCACAGGTTTTAACTCACTCCCATCAAATCCATTAGGAACTCCCATGAGAAACTGCAAAACAGCAGGTTGATCACCCACAGTTAAAGCAAATATCTTCTCTGCAAACATAAATGCCTTCTCTAAAGAACATTGTGTCTGAGGTATCCTTTTGATGGGTGGACATTCTGTAATAGTGGGTGGTTGGTATGGAGGTGGACACAAATGCAAAGTACCACAGAATTTATTTAAAACAGAAAACCTGATCAAATCAAATGTATTTGTATAGTGCTTTTTACAACTGATGTTGTCACAAAGCAGCATCACAGAATTCATGTAAGTTTTGACATGAAATGTAAAAAATGTGAAAAATCCCCAGGTGAGCAAGCAAAGGGCGACAGTGGCACAGAGAATCTCCCTCAGAGCTGTGGAAGAAAGCTTGGGAGGAACCAAGGTTCACACGGGGAACTATCCTCCTCTGATCAGTCTACTGGTAATAATAGTTAGTCTGTGAGGGGCAGCTCCAAGGCCAGTGGTGGTGGCTGGAGCATGGGCAGCTGGTCTGAAGCGTGGAACAGGAGCTCAACAGTCATTCATCAGTGTCCAGACGGACAGGGGGGCAGTCGTTTACACAGAAAAAGGTAGAGGGATGGAGTTAGTTTTGATCTGTTTGGGTGAATTTAAAGCAGAAAATGTCTCTATTTTATGACCATTATTAATTACATTATACATGTTACCGTTAGGCCCAGTTATAAAAAGCCATGACATTAACTTTCACTGCTATGCAGACGACATGCAATTGTATATTCAGCCAAGCCCGATGACAAACACAGATTAAAGAAAGCAGAGGTGCAAAGGCTGGCTTCAGGGCTATGCCACCTCCAGCCACCAGGGGAGGCAGCAGGTGATCTCTGGACCCAATCAGACTTGATGGTAAACACCTGAGGACAGCCCTTATAGGCAAAGCGACACAGAAACACATTGCTAGATCTTTGTCTCTTTCTGAGTCACAAGAAACAGTAAGTAATTTTGTTAGAGGGTTGAGAGTTCCTACACTCCCACTCATCCTTACACTTCTCAAGCCATTTATGTCTTTACAGTTGTTGTATTAAAAAAAAATTAGTTCTAATTTTCCCTTTCTCTTTGGAAAGCCAGTTTTCCCCTGGTGTCCTTTGTTCTTTTCCCGCCAAAACCCAAGGGCTGGTTTCTATAATCACCTGTCTGTTTCCCACCCATTTTCAGGATTTTACTTAAGGCACTGTATCACCAGTTCTCTCCACTGCAGCCTTAGCGCAGTGGCAAAGAACTGACCTAGTAACACAGCAGCCCTGGTTCTTGCTCTTGGGTCCTGTTAAATTACATTTAATTAAAGTGACCCATTACAAGAGGACTGTTTAAAAGATGTGAAAGGCTGGATGTTGCATAAGTTTCTCCTTCTTAACAGTAATAACAGAATTTCTGGTTCTGGGTCCAAAAGTGGCAAGAAATAAATGATCAGATTTAATATTAAATCTCGCTGACTTTCCAGTTAAACCCGGTTCAGCCGCAAAAAAAACTTGGTGTCATAATTGACCCGGATTTATCATTTGATCAACACATAGGCAGTAATCACTAGGACAGCTTTTTTACATCTTCACAACATCACCAGGATAAGAAATGCCTCATCCCTGCAGGACACAGACACATTAGTACATGCCTTTATTACTTGCTGCAGCCAGGGTCCTCACTAAAACTATAAAATTTGAACATATCAGTCCAGTTATATCATCACTTCATTGGCTGCCTGTGAAATTCTGCATCGATTATAAAATTCTGTTATTAACGTATAAAGCCCTACATGGGCTCGCTCCTGAATTCCTTCAAGATACTATTTCCTAGTTTATGAGCCTCCACATTTACTCAGATCACAGAGTACTGGATTTTTAATAGTTCCCAGAATTCAGAAAACCTCAGCTGGGGGAAGAGCTTTTTCTTATAAAGCCCCCCAAATCTGGAATGATCTTCTAAAACCAACCCCAAGTTGATGATGTTTTTCCATACATTTTCAAATGCAAGGCAAGATGGAAATTGTCCTGTCACTGTTTGGTCTCTATTTTTAAAAAGAAAAAAAAAATTCCTGTGTTCTGCACCAACCATATAATGTGTATCTTTCTGTGCAACAATGGTGGAATTGGTGAACCTCTTACCATATTGGCTTCAGAGAGACACTGACACTCTGAGAAGCTCTTTTTATACCCAATCATGTTGTCAATTGACCTAATTAGTGTTAATTGGTCTTCCAGCTGTTCGTTATATGCTCAATTTCCTTTTTCCAGCCACTTATTGCTACTTGTCCCAACTTTTCTGGAATTTTTTGGTTTGTATAAAATAAAGTCTTAGGTGGGAGTTATTTTAATTAGTAAGCTGGGAATTTTAGGGGAATAACTGTAGTAAAGTGTAGGGTTATTTATGTCAGTATGATTTGTGTTTTTGTTATTAGATTCAGGGATTTTGCAGAAGGAGGCATATAGTATGTGGGGAAGCAAACCAGCCCCAGTGAAAACTTTGTAGGTTCACCTTTGAGTGGTTGAAGGTTATGGAGGTGTGTGAGAGCATGTGTGAGAGCCTAACTCTGTAAGGGAGAAGCAATGGGATTAATATAGGCTAACCTTGTCTTTTTCATTCCTTTGCTGTAGGTTACCTTGCCTGTTTTGTTTTGCTTAACATTTGTTGAAATAGTCTAGACGGGAGATTACGGTGTTAGCGGTGTTGCATGTTGAGTTAGGTATGGCCTAATCTTCCTTATGTTGAATAGTGAGAAGAGGCACAATCAAGCTACAGCAGTAATGTGATCTGTGAAGGTCAGCTGGTCATCAACCATGACACTCAGGTTTCTTACAACCTTGATGGGAGCCACTGATAGGGACTCTAGCTTGATGCTGATGTTGTGGAGAATAGCTTGCTTGACTGGGAGGGCCAGCAGTTCAGTTTTGGATAAATTCAATTGAAGGTGATGTTCCTTCATCCATGTAGATATGTCAGAGAGACAGTCAGAGATTCGAGTTGCCACTGAAGTGTCACCTGGAGGAAAGGATAAATAGAGCTGTGTGTCATCTGCATAGCAGTGATAGGAGAAGCCGTGTGAATGTATGATTGGGCCTAGAGAGGTGGTGTACAAAGCAAAGAGGAGGGGAACCAGCACTGAGCCTTGGGGCACACCTGTGGTGAGGTGGTGTCATGCTGATGTTTGTCCAAGCCATGACACATGCTTAGCATGAGAGGCCTGCTCTGATAGGGACCATGGCCAAGAAACCAGACACTAAGGTCTCAGGAGTAATCAAAGCATTACCTCCCAGAGCCCAGAGAACTGAAAACCCTGCCCCAGCCACCTGTTGCCAGGTGACTGAACCAAAACCTGGGAAGGTAGGTCCCGTGCAATACGTCACCTCCCAGACAGTTTTGGCTGGAGCTCCAATGCAGCGGATAGCTTCCTTACAGATTCCAGGGCATCCCCTTTGGAATACTTTCAGGAAGATACCAAGCTTCTACTACATTGGAACTCCAATGGATTGTGAACTGATGGTGGACAACAGGTAAATATCTGAAATCAGAGCACTCAACAAAATTGTCAGGCTTCTACCACCAGCACCAGCACCAGCCCCAGCCCTCCCCCACTCATTAAAATGACCCTCAGGTTCCATACATTACGTCATCTCCCTGTCTTGAATGGAGCTTTGATGCTGCTGATTGCTCCTTAGTCTAGTGTTTGTAGTTTTTGAGGTCTGGTGGTCTGGGAGATGAATATATTATTTTGAGCACTGTGGTCCAACTGGACGTGGATATGCACATTACTTCCCAGCATCCATGTGTTTTATTTCATACACTGTCCTCAAGATTCCTTGTACTGTTAATCACCTATCTGCATTTGGGCTCTTTAAAGACAGCTTTGATTTGATCTGTCTGTTCTAAATCAAGGGAACAGTGACAGGGTTGTGTGTAGTGTGTTAGTGTTGGTAGGTGGATTGGCGACTCAAAAGTGTCCGTAGGTGTGTGTGAGTGAATGTGTGTGTGTGTGTGTCTGTGTTGCCCTGTGAAGGACTGGTGCCCCCTCCAGGGTGTATTCCCGCCTTGCGCCCAATGATTCCAGGTAGGCCCTGGACCCACCGCGACCCTGAATTGGATAAGTGGTTACAGATAATGAATGAATGAATGAATGAATGAATGTTTGGTCGTGTTTTATTTTTGAACAGTGCTATATGCTACAGATCTCCTAGGGACCAGCTCCCTCCTCTCATAATGCCTCAAACAAAGTTCCAGAGCTCCCATAACCAACTCTCTCCTCTGTGGACTCTCCTCTCACTGCCCCATGCACTCTGTTGCATTGTCATAAAACGCCCACTAGGCGGCGGCATAGCTACTGGACATATGAACCTTTCTCCATGTTTAAGACTCCGTTTGCTGGAATATTTTGAATACAAGGAAGTTTAAGTTTTCAGTTTAAGTCCCACTAGAACACAATAAATTATTTTCTTGAATTATTTAACTATATTTCTGTTGTTCATTTCTGTGTTTAACAGATGTAAATTCTACAATCATATTCAATAATGGTCTTTTTCAAATGTCAAATTAAATATTTTTGAACATTATTTTGTATGCACGTAGACAAGACATACATTCTCAGATGAAATGCAGGCTTCAATGTAAAAAATACAGATGCTAATTTGGTGGGAGTCATAAGGCGGTGGGGTGTTTCTTTTGATGTGGAAAGTTTCTTTGTAGTTTTTCTGACGCTATGCTTTCTATCCGTTTTCCAACGAAGCGAAGCAATTTGAGCTAAACGCTTCGGATTTCCACAAGACGTTTTTGCGTTGCTTTGCTGCGTTACACGATTGCCTGGATACGTTCAGCTCCTTGAAAATTGATTGGCTGCGCGGCTCCCTCACTGTTAACACGCATTCACAACGATTTATTTTTTCATACGGCGCGTTTCAAACCGCGTTCTGTCGAACTATGCAGTATTTCAAAGTAGCACACAATCGTTAGTGTTACATTTAGTAGTGTAGAACTCCGAGCGTGGACTACTGAGGGATTTACGACAGACCCTCTTCTCGTCTCCAGTCCTGAGTGAACTATATTTTAGTTGTAGCTTCACCACTGGTTCAGCTTAACAAATCAATCTAAAGAAAGCTTTTCCGTTCAGCTTACGTTGCGGATAAAGTCGTAGAAGAATGGACCGCGTCACTCCGGTCAATTTTGTCCAGCACAAACCGAAGATGGCAACAGACTACACGCCTTACATGGAAATGAAGGTGACTGTAACGAATTTGTGTTTTGATGCTTATGTATTTTTAATATGGAAAGCTGAAATGTCCAGATCTCTCTCTTTTGAAATAAGAGTCTGACGTATCGCGTGTAAACGATGTTAAAATTCCAGAATGTGTCTTCACTCTGTCCAAATATGGAGAAAGTTTAGCTCCATGCTGCAGTACTCCTTATTTCTTCAGCATCAATGGACCCTGAAGAGAAGGAGTACTGCAGCATGGACTGAAAGGGAACTAGTTAGGGCAACCAATCAGAACCCAAATGATTTACATATGAGATCTTAAAGTGCCCCTCTGGTAATCGATTAAACCCTTAAGACTTTTCTGCTTTCAGAATAAGGTATTTAGATGGTATTTCCAGTAAAAAAAAGTCCCACTTGAACTCTACATTGTCGCCTTCTTTCATTCCTGCAGCCCAGAAGTGCTGCCCTGCAAGGGACAAGACAAGAGCGGTAACAGTATCCAGGACTGGGGACAACATAGTAGCGGTACAGGATCCTGGACTGAGGACAAGATACGAGTGGAAACAGGAGCCTGGACAGGGGACAAGACAGGAGCAGAAACAGGAGCCTGGACTGGAGCAGAAGCAGGAGTCTGGACTGGGGACAAGACAGGAGCGGTAACAGTATCCAGGACTGGGGACAACATAGTAGCGGTAACAGGATCCTGGACTGAGGACAAGACAGGAGCAGAAACAGGAGCCTGGACTGGAGCGGTAACAGGATCCTGGACTGAGGACAAGATACGAGTGGAAACAGGAGCCTGGACTGGGGACAAGACAGGAGTGGAAACAGGAGCCTGGACTGGGGACAAGACAGGGGCGGAAACAGGATCCTGGACTGGGGACAGGAGAAGAAGAGGCACTATGGGCAGAGCTGCTTGTGGATGTGGCACTGTGGAGCTCTGCATCCTCTGGAGCAGCCTGGGGCTCTGGATCCTCAGTAGCAGCCTTGGAGAATTTTTTCCAAAAAGCTTAGTAAAACATTCTACAGTTATTCCAGGGCTCTCTCACAGCAAGATTTCAGCTCATCGTAATGCTTCTCTCCTAAGAAGTGATCCTATGAACATAACTGATAAAATCTGGTGGGGAAGGAAAATTCAAATATTTAAAAAAAAGTTTGCATTGTAATCTTCACAGGTTTTAACTCACTCCCATCAAATCCATTAGGAACTCCCATGAGAAACTGCAAAACAGCAGGTTGATCACCCACAGTTAAAGCAAATATCTTCTCTGCAAACATAAATGCCTTCTCTAAAGAACATTGTGTCTGAGGTATCCTTTTGATGGGTGGACATTCTGTAATAGTGGGTGGTTGGTATGGAGGTGGACACAAATGCAAAGTACCACAGAATTTATTTAAAACAGAAAACCTGATCAAATCAAATGTATTTGTATAGTGCTTTTTACAACTGATGTTGTCACAAAGCAGCATCACAGAATTCATGTAAGTTTTGACATGAAATGTAAAAAATGTGAAAAATCCCCAGGTGAGCAAGCAAAGGGCGACAGTGGCACAGAGAATCTCCCTCAGAGCTGTGGAAGAAAGCTTGGGAGGAACCAAGGTTCACACGGGGAACTATCCTCCTCTGATCAGTCTACTGGTAATAATAGTTAGTCTGTGAGGGGCAGCTCCAAGGCCAGTGGTGGTGGCTGGAGCATGGGCAGCTGGTCTGAAGCGTGGAACAGGAGCTCAACAGTCATTCATCAGTGTCCAGACGGACAGGGGGGCAGTCGTTTACACAGAAAAAGGTAGAGGGATGGAGTTAGTTTTGATCTGTTTGGGTGAATTTAAAGCAGAAAATGTCTCTATTTTATGACCATTATTAATTACATTATACATGTTACCGTTAGGCCCAGTTATAAAAAGCCATGACATTAACTTTCACTGCTATGCAGACGACATGCAATTGTATATTCAGCCAAGCCCGATGACAAACACAGATTAAAGAAAGCAGAGGTGCAAAGGCTGGCTTCAGGGCTATGCCACCTCCAGCCACCAGGGGAGGCAGCAGGTGATCTCTGGACCCAATCAGACTTGATGGTAAACACCTGAGGACAGCCCTTATAGGCAAAGCGACACAGAAACACATTGCTAGATCTTTGTCTCTTTCTGAGTCACAAGAAACAGTAAGTAATTTTGTTAGAGGGTTGAGAGTTCCTACACTCCCACTCATCCTTACACTTCTCAAGCCATTTATGTCTTTACAGTTGTTGTATTAAAAAAAATTAGTTCTAATTTTCCCTTTCTCTTTGGAAAGCCAGTTTTCCCCTGGTGTCCTTTGTTCTTTTCCCGCCAAAACCCAAGGGCTGGTTTCTATAATCACCTGTCTGTTTCCCACCCATTTTCAGGATTTTACTTAAGGCACTGTATCACCAGTTCTCTCCACTGCAGCCTTAGCGCAGTGGCAAAGAACTGACCTAGTAACACAGCAGCCCTGGTTCTTGCTCTTGGGTCCTGTTAAATTACATTTAATTAAAGTGACCCATTACAAGAGGACTGTTTAAAAGATGTGAAAGGCTGGATGTTGCATAAGTTTCTCCTTCTTAACAGTAATAACAGAATTTCTGGTTCTGGGTCCAAAAGTGGCAAGAAATAAATGATCAGATTTAATATTAAATCTCGCTGACTTTCCAGTTAAACCCGGTTCAGCCGCAAAAAAAACTTGGTGTCATAATTGACCCGGATTTATCATTTGATCAACACATAGGCAGTAATCACTAGGACAGCTTTTTTACATCTTCACAACATCACCAGGATAAGAAATGCCTCATCCCTGCAGGACACAGACACATTAGTACATGCCTTTATTACTTGCTGCAGCCAGGGTCCTCACTAAAACTATAAAATTTGAACATATCAGTCCAGTTATATCATCACTTCATTGGCTGCCTGTGAAATTCTGCATCGATTATAAAATTCTGTTATTAACGTATAAAGCCCTACATGGGCTCGCTCCTGAATTCCTTCAAGATACTATTTCCTAGTTTATGAGCCTCCACATTTACTCAGATCACAGAGTACTGGATTTTTAATAGTTCCCAGAATTCAGAAAACCTCAGCTGGGGGAAGAGCTTTTTCTTATAAAGCCCCCCAAATCTGGAATGATCTTCTAAAACCAACCCCAAGTTGATGATGTTTTTCCATACATTTTCAAATGCAAGGCAAGATGGAAATTGTCCTGTCACTGTTTGGTCTCTATTTTTAAAAAGAAAAAAAAAATTCCTGTGTTCTGCACCAACCATATAATGTGTATCTTTCTGTGCAACAATGGTGGAATTGGTGAACCTCTTACCATATTGGCTTCAGAGAGACACTGACACTCTGAGAAGCTCTTTTTATACCCAATCATGTTGTCAATTGACCTAATTAGTGTTAATTGGTCTTCCAGCTGTTCGTTATATGCTCAATTTCCTTTTTCCAGCCACTTATTGCTACTTGTCCCAACTTTTCTGGAATTTTTTGGTTTGTATAAAATAAAGTCTTAGGTGGGAGTTATTTTAATTAGTAAGCTGGGAATTTTAGGGGAATAACTGTAGTAAAGTGTAGGGTTATTTATGTCAGTATGATTTGTGTTTTTGTTATTAGATTCAGGGATTTTGCAGAAGGAGGCATATAGTATGTGGGGAAGCAAACCAGCCCCAGTGAAAACTTTGTAGGTTCACCTTTGAGTGGTTGAAGGTTATGGAGGCGTGTGAGAGCATGTGTGAGAGCCTAACTCTGTAAGGGAGAAGCAATGGGATTAATATAGGCTAACCTTGTCTTTTTCATTCCTTTGCTGTAGGTTACCTTGCCTGTTTTGTTTTGCTTAACATTTGTTGAAATAGTCTAGACGGGAGATTACGGTGTTAGCGGTGTTGCATGTTGAGTTAGGTATGGCCTAATCTTCCTTATGTTGAATAGTGAGAAGAGGCACAATCAAGCTACAGCAGTAATGTGATCTGTGAAGGTCAGCTGGTCATCAACCATGACACTCAGGTTTCTTACAACCTTGATGGGAGCCACTGATAGGGACTCTAGCTTGATGCTGATGTTGTGGAGAATAGCTTGCTTGACTGGGAGGGCCAGCAGTTCAGTTTTGGATAAATTCAATTGAAGGTGATGTTCCTTCATCCATGTAGATATGTCAGAGAGACAGTCAGAGATTCGAGTTGCCACTGAAGTGTCACCTGGAGGAAAGGATAAATAGAGCTGTGTGTCATCTGCATAGCAGTGATAGGAGAAGCCGTGTGAATGTATGATTGGGCCTAGAGAGGTGGTGTACAAAGCAAAGAGGAGGGGAACCAGCACTGAGCCTTGGGGCACACCTGTGGTGAGGTGGTGTCATGCTGATGTTTGTCCAAGCCATGACACATGCTTAGCATGAGAGGCCTGCTCTGATAGGGACCATGGCCAAGAAACCAGACACTAAGGTCTCAGGAGTAATCAAAGCATTACCTCCCAGAGCCCAGAGAACTGAAAACCCTGCCCCAGCCACCTGTTGCCAGGTGACTGAACCAAAACCTGGGAAGGTAGGTCCCGTGCAATACGTCACCTCCCAGACAGTTTTGGCTGGAGCTCCAATGCAGCGGATAGCTTCCTTACAGATTCCAGGGCATCCCCTTTGGAATACTTTCAGGAAGATACCAAGCTTCTACTACATTGGAACTCCAATGGATTGTGAACTGATGGTGGACAACAGGTAAATATCTGAAATCAGAGCACTCAACAAAATTGTCAGGCTTCTACCACCAGCACCAGCACCAGCCCCAGCCCTCCCCCACTCATTAAAATGACCCTCAGGTTCCATACATTACGTCATCTCCCTGTCTTGAATGGAGCTTTGATGCTGCTGATTGCTCCTTAGTCTAGTGTTTGTAGTTTTTGAGGTCTGGTGGTCTGGGAGATGAATATATTATTTTGAGCACTGTGGTCCAACTGGACGTGGATATGCACATTACTTCCCAGCATCCATGTGTTTTATTTCATACACTGTCCTCAAGATTCCTTGTACTGTTAATCACCTATCTGCATTTGGGCTCTTTAAAGACAGCTTTGATTTGATCTGTCTGTTCTAAATCAAGGGAACAGTGACAGGGTTGTGTGTAGTGTGTTAGTGTTGGTAGGTGGATTGGCGACTCAAAAGTGTCCGTAGGTGTGTGTGAGTGAATGTGTGTGTGTGTGTGTCTGTGTTGCCCTGTGAAGGACTGGTGCCCCCTCCAGGGTGTATTCCCGCCTTGCGCCCAATGATTCCAGGTAGGCCCTGGACCCACCGCGACCCTGAATTGGATAAGTGGTTACAGATAATGAATGAATGAATGAATGAATGAATGTTTGGTCGTGTTTTATTTTTGAACAGTGCTATATGCTACAGACCTCCTAGGGACCAGCTCCCTCCTCTCATAATGCCTCAAACAAAGTTCCAGAGCTCCCATAACCAACTCTCTCCTCTGTGGACTCTCCTCTCACTGCCCCATGCACTCTGTTGCATTGTCATAAAACGCCCACTAGGCGGCGGCATAGCTACTGGACATATGAACCTTTCTCCATGTTTAAGACTCCGTTTGCTGGAATATTTTGAATACAAGGAAGTTTAAGTTTTCAGTTTAAGTCCCACTAGAACACAATAAATTATTTTCTTGAATTATTTAACTATATTTCTGTTGTTCATTTCTGTGTTTAACAGATGTAAATTCTACAATCATATTCAATAATGGTCTTTTTCAAATGTCAAATTAAATATTTTTGAACATTATTTTGTATGCACGTAGACAAGACATACATTCTCAGATGAAATGCAGGCTTCAATGTAAAAAATACAGATGCTAATTTGGTGGGAGTCATAAGGCGGTGGGGTGTTTCTTTTGATGTGGAAAGTTTCTTTGTAGTTTTTCTGACGCTATGCTTTCTGTCCGTTTTCCAAC
The DNA here is from genome assembly GCF_029633855.1 of Hoplias malabaricus. Taxonomy (NCBI): domain Eukaryota; kingdom Metazoa; phylum Chordata; class Actinopteri; order Characiformes; family Erythrinidae; genus Hoplias; species Hoplias malabaricus. The sequence goes on along the minus strand of NC_089812.1, from coordinate 41,428,467 downwards.
GAAGCGAAGCAATTTGAGCTAAACGCTTCGGATTTCCACAAGACGTTTTTGCGTTGCTTTGCTGCGTTACACGGTTGCCTGGATACGTTCAGCTCCTTGAAAATTGATTGGCTGCGCGGCTCCCTCACTGTTAACACGCATTCACAACGATTTATTTTTTCATACGGCGCGTTTCAAACCGCGTTCTGTCGAACTATGCAGTATTTCAAAGTAGCACACAATCGTTAGTGTTACATTTAGTAGTGTAGAACTCCGAGCGTGGACTACTGAGGGATTTACGACAGACCCTCTTCTCGTCTCCAGTCCTGAGTGAACTATATTTTAGTTGTAGCTTCACCACTGGTTCAGCTTAACAAATCAATCTAAAGAAAGCTTTTCCGTTCAGCTTACGTTGCGGATAAAGTCGTAGAAGAATGGACCGCGTCACTCCGGTCAATTTTGTCCAGCACAAACCGAAGATGGCAACAGACTACACGCCTTACATGGAAATGAAGGTGACTGTAACGAATTTGTGTTTTGATGCTTATGTATTTTTAATATGGAAAGCTGAAATGTCCAGATCTCTCTCTTTTGAAATAAGAGTCTGACGTATCGCGTGTAAACGATGTTAAAATTCCAGAATGTGTCTTCACTCTGTCCAAATATGGAGAAAGTTTAGCTCCATGCTGCAGTACTCCTTATTTCTTCAGCATCAATGGACCCTGAAGAGAAGGAGTACTGCAGCATGGACTGAAAGGGAACAAGTTAGGGCAACCAATCAGAACCCAAATGATTTACATATGAGATCTTAAAGTGCCCCTCTGGTAATCGATTAAACCCTTAAGACTTTTCTGCTTTCAGAATAAGGTATTTAGATGGTATTTCCAGTAAAAAAGTCTCACTTGAACTCTACATTGTCGCCTTCTTTCATTCCTGCAGCCCAGAAGTGCTGCCCTGCAAGTTGACTGGAGTGGTTCATAAGGTTTGTGATCTAAAAAACCCTGGCTGTCTGAATTTGTGTGTTATGTTCATATCTCATGTCTTTTCTCCCTAGTCAAATGTGGACGACACAAATCTTCTCAATAAAAACACTACAAAACCAAAGCAGAGTAAAGGTAAACTACAGCACAAAAGCTATTCTTTTAAAATGAAAGATCAGTTACATGCTCACGTTTTTAAATACTTCCTCTGTGTCTTATGCCTGGCTTTCAGAGGAAGGCCATGGCCTGAGTTTACAGCTGGGGGGAGAGTATGAGCAGAAAAAACAAAAACTTAAAGAACTTCGCCTGGATTACAGACACTATGTGGCAAAGGTGAGAGCTTACATATCCAGAGGAATCTCGTGGTTGGTGGTAATCTAGTAGTTTATATTGGGTTTATCTTCTAGAAAAAAGAGCTGGGAGCTGGGGATCCATACACTCAACCACAAATATGGCCTCCTCCCCTCAGAGAGAGAAGATCTACAAAGGTGAATTTGTATTTGTAATTTATCATCTCATAATGAGGTCTGCTTTTCTGATGAGGGATCTGTGATAGTAGAGGAAAGAACTATCTGAAATTACACTATGATATTCAGTGTACGTCTGAGATACCCTATAGGAGGTTGTCTGGGGCGGCACTTCGGGGAGGGGGGGGGGGGCATTTCAGTTAATTATAACAAATAATTGCACATTATTATGCACATTTTCTGCCCTGTTGGCCAGTCCCATGTCTATCACCTGAACTGGGATTTGCTCACTCTTGTTGACAGTTGGGAGATAAGGTGTCCAGTAGCAACTGTTTGAGTTGACATGGCCTTTGTTTCTGGACTGTATAACATTGTAATTCACTGCTGGTTTAGTGACCTTGGTTGATAACTCATAGATATTTAATGACTATATTTAGGCTTCATATATTATTGAATGGTATGGTGCACATGTATTAGTCTTTTGATCCTGTTTACCCAAAATGGCATTCAGAAGAGAAGAATCACTACAAAAAATATCAATAATATCCCTCATTCTGACAAAGCTTGTGTATTTAATTGTCTTATTAGAGCACTAACTTTTAAAGTTTCAGTCATGTACAGTAACCTCTATGGCTCTCTTCAACTCCAGCCTCCAGGTAGAGACCCTTTTGGCTCTGCAACTCCCAGCCACACACTGCATTCTCCAGACCCACGAGGACAACGGAACAGCCCTAGCCTAGAGAGGCTGCTCTTCTCCAAGAGGGATGTTGGCACAGTAACAGATCCAGCAGTTAGAAGTGTCCCGAGACCACCTCAGAGGCGCTGGGAGGAGACACTGGAAAGAAAGCTCAAACATTACACATCTGAGGAGGAGCTGAACTCAGAGGAAGAGCAAGAGGAGCTTGAGCTTCTCCAGAAAAAGAGAGTCAGAAACCGCCAGGTACCTGGACACGCTACCAGGAGGGAGAGGAGGATTCAGCACTCTGTTAACAGGTGCATCTCAATACTCTTGAGTTCTGTTGCTCTTAGCCATATTAGAAATAGTCAGTTTTTCTCTTTGTTTAATAGGTAAATCCATAAAATATTCACAATTTTTATTAGTAAGAGGGACACAAGCAAGGATTTGTTGAATATATATAATATATATATATATATATATATATATATATATATATATATATATATATATTATAGAGAGAGAGAGAGAGAGAGAGAGAAGCATGGTGAAGCAATAATGAGATTTGGTTGGTGGCTCTTTTTTTTAAATTGTTACGGAGTATCAGTTTTGTGAAGGTTAATATCACAACAAGAGTTTAAAGTAATGTAGGCAGACACTTTTCGTAGTGTCTATTTATATTTGTAGTTTGTGTCCATCAGATTCCATTTATCATCCCTTCAACATCTCTGCACTTAAACTGATTGCTTTCTAACTCAGAGTCGCCCAGGAGAGGAGAGAAGCAGAGGTATCTTTGGTTAATGAAGAGGAGAACAGACAGACCCCACTGGCAACCATTAAAACCAAGTACTGATCTCTGGCAATTAAAATAATTGGATTTGAGGTGCTTGGGTTTTAAATGAGAAAGAGACAAGTGTGCGTTAAACGGCTGAGGGGGTAGTTTTTCTGACCCTGCACAGGGTTGATCTGTACAGGTAAATTTTCTTTTATTGATTGGGAGCTTTCTTGGGTGGGAGAAGTGATGGGAACGGGACAACGGGACAGGACAGAGCTGCTAGCAAGAAGAACATGGTGGACTTTGCCACAGGACTTATGATTGGTAAGGCTAATGGCTTTAAAACCTCTATTGTCTAAATAATATTTCAGTATGCCAAGGAGAAACGTCGACTGAATGAGCTGAAATGGGAGAAAATAAATTACTCCAAGGCTTTTCAAGACATTTAAAAGGCTCCAGTGCCCCTCTGTGATCACACACACACACATTTCCAAATAAACGAATGTAGTCACAGTCTGTTTTGCTGTGTCTCAGCTGGAAAAGGAAGCACAAGAACATTTAGGCTCAGTCTCACATCCCAGTCCTTATTTGTGTGTACCCACAAATCTGCAAAGTTCTAGTGTCCCAATTTTCATTCAAAGAAGTGCTTGAGTTCCCTCAGTGAACCCAGCACCAACACAGATGCCACTCCTGTCCCACACTTCTCCATTCAAAATAATAAAGCAGCGAATACCGCATTGAGCAACAATTTTCTGTTCTCTGCATCTACCACTTACACTTTATATAAGAGGGAGTTTCTTAATGCGCTACTCATTAAAGCTAAACTTATTTGGAATAATCTTTTAGTGTAGTCTGTCCTTTTCACAGAGACACTCAAACTCTCAATGTTAAGAGGTTACAGCTGAAACTGATATTGCACTAATCTTTAAGGGCTGAATAATCAAATTATGGCAATATACCATTAAAAATAGTGAATTTTCTTCCTGTAAAACACCATGATGTGTCACAAGAACCACACATGACTGATAATAAGCTCAGAATTTGAACACAGGCTGTAGCAACCATTTAATGAGAAAACAGGCTTAGCTCATGGTCAGTACACAGAGTCGACTCCTCGCCACATGGTCAGGAACACAACTATGGGGCTGAGCCTGCTGGCTTGATTTTGATAAGTGTGGGATAATGAATAAAACATGCTAGAGGTATTTCAGGGCATTGTTTGGAGGGTGGAAAGTGGGAAACGTAAAATAGTTTAGGCATAAAGCGATAAAAGTAAGATATAAGAGTTTCCCAAAATGGAGTGAAATGAAGCAGTAAATAAACCATTCAAATAAATAATTTCTGAAAACACCCAACTTTTCACCATCCAATCAAATCTAGATGTATAATCATATCCCGCCCGCATCAGCAGTCCCGCTTCACTCAGATATACTCCACGTTAAAGAAAGATATGTTGCAAAGTGCACTTCAGCTTGTGGCTCCAGGCCCGTGCCAGGGTCTGTCTTTTCTCTACAGTACGATTAAGATTGTCTTAACCGTCAGCAAATATATCACAATGTGGGTGTTATTACAAGTGGAAATACTATGGATTTATTCATATTTAAGAAAAATGCAAAATACCTTGTTTTACATAATTATGCAAATCATTTTCACTGAAAAGATAATGGGTCAAAATGAACTCTCAAAATCTGATATATTTGCCCACTGCAAACCTTTTCCCTAAAGAGCTTTGGTTAGGACTGGCTTTATGCACAACTCTCAGCCTGTGGAGGATCCTTCATCCAGAGGTCCTTGAGATTCCAGTGAGACCAGCATCTTCAAATACCTGTTAGATGCTCAGCAAAGGCTATTTAAAATAGCATTCATTTGGCAGAGAGAAACTTTCCTTAACAAGCCTTTATCCGACCATATTCATCTGTGCTCTGAATCACTGTCTGTGTACGGTCCGATGGTCGTGAAACATCACATCTTTGCAGGCATTTTGCAAGACCATGCAATAAAAACCACAAGAAGGATGTATTTCATTTACGAAATACAAAATATTCTCTTCCGCAGCCCACATGCCAAGCTGCTCGTCTCCTGCTTCAGGAGATTGGTCTTGGACTTTCCTTTGAAACCTGACACACACACACACACACACACACACAGGTTGTGCAGAGTAGCAGACGATCCAGAAACTCTTACAAACACCTTCCATTACACAATGCAAGAGGGTGGATCATATGTCGGCTCTGAACCTTCAGAAATTCTGAACTTTCCTGAAGTGGAATTTCAGTATAGAGTTAGGATGTAAACAATGTCACTTGAGGATACGAAAAGAGGTTCTGAATTTTTCATTGTGGTAGTGATAGGAACCCACCATCTGAGGACTTAATACTTCTGAATTGTTAATGAAGAGCCTCAGATTTTTGAGGCGTTTGTGTTTTCATGATGACACCTAGTTTCCACCATGACTGCAGTCTCTGCAACTGGCCATTTCTCATCACAGAAGTCAGAGTGACTTTATCTGAGAATCTGAAGATGTTTCTGGTCATGTGTATCCACAGGTGTTGTCATACACAGTATAAACATATGGGCATTTTTAACACACAGACACCAAGGACACTAAATAGGCTGAAAATAAATGCTGACCAGCCTTCCACAGGGCGGTTCTCTGCTCATTGTTAGAGTTGAAGGCCTTTGCGAAGCTATGGGACTCCAGCAGACAGTCCAGCAGTTTGAAAAGCTGCTCAGAGGTCAGGTAGCGGTACATTCCCTGGTCCTGCGTCTCCACATGCACATCGGCATCCGGAACATCTCTCTGCATTCAAGACACACACACATTTTATAAATATATACATATATATATTAGGAATGGTCCCTTCTTTGCACTTGATCTAATCTCTGTGTTTTCATACGGCAAGCAGAAGTGTATTTGGCAGCCTATTGTTAACATTTCATTCTTAGTTTTCATGCCTAGTTTTACACTCTGGACCAATAGAGAGTGTTGCCGTATTTTATTTTTGTAAAGAGCGTTTAAAATTCACTTGTGGTGAAATTTGATGTAAATGGTCTTGATGATAATTTGGGTCTTGATCATTTTTAAACCTGGAGTTAAATTAAAGTTTAATAAATATTTATTGTTTAGTGGATTTGGGTCCATTTCATTATATTTGGGATGAAGGGAAAAGTGTAAACTGGATGTTCTGCAGTTCTGTGGCTGGGAAGAAGACAATGTTGCCGATGGTCTGGATGAGCTCCAGCTGCACCACACACTTTATGAGTAATGCTGTAAAGAGCCGCTGCTCCCGGGCTTCTGCAGAAGACACACACACACACAAAAAACACTCTTAGTAAAACCCTCACTATGACTCAGCTGGTCACTTCAGAGCCATGTGACAGTAAACTGATGAGGAATCCAAAGAAGGAGGCATTGTCTACAATGATGTTTCTTCATGTTATGAAGTAATTATGCTGACATCCAGGGGCTTGGATGTATCAGAAATCCTCTACTACATCTTTTCTAAACATGGCTACCTCCATGCTGTGGAGCATAAAGACTTTATCCGATGTGAAACATTTCAAAAAATATTTTCTCTAAAAATACTAGGTTTTACTGGTGAAAGTGGCTCGTTTAAATTGATCAAATAATTACAAAAACATCTTAAGCACGATTTCAAAAGACTGGGAAAAAATGAACTACGAATGTGGCTCCAGTTTTAAGCTGTTAATGAGTCAGGGTCACAATAGCAAAATAACAAAAAGCACACTGCATTAATGCCATGTTTACAGACTTTACAGTGAGTATGTGATTTCTGAATGAAAATCTAGGGTCTGAACTGTAGGGGCGCAGAGCACATTAAATACTGCTGTGGGGTGCTATGACCAGGAGAACAATTTGGAATAATTTAGATTTAAATCAGACAAACTGTAATATCTTATGAACAAATTGTTGTGTATAAGTTAATCACTGATAAATAACAGTAATAATAATAATAATTAGGTCGGGGCAATTTATTGAAAATGAATCGAAATTGACATTCAGAACTTCTAATCGACATAATCTTGTCTCTATACTTTATATCAATAATTTTTAACTGTTTTTTAAAATTATTATTCAGTGTATGTTCATGTACTGTCCCTTCAGAACCAAGCGACCAAGACGTAGTGAATCTGCCCCTATGTGCCACATGGAAGCAACCTAAATGCCGAAGCTGACAATTGAGCAGCGTCTGTGTTTTGGGCGTGCTGTGTTTTGACTAAAACAAAGTCAAAAAGTAAAATGTAATGAATATTATTGGAGCACTTTTACAGCACATGCCTCGTCACTAAACGATAAGGGTCAAAAATACAAATACAATATAATTGTTCATTAATCTTAATCATGGTAAAATGTACCAGTAATTGTGATCTTGATATGCACTAATATCGTCCAGCACTAATAATATATATCCATCCATTATCTGTAACCGCTTATCCAATTCAGGGTCATAGTGGGTCCAGAGCCTACTTGGAATCATTGGGCGCAAGGCAGGAATACGCCCTGGAGGGGGCGCCAGTCCTTCACAGGGCAACACACACACATTCACTCACACCTACGGACACTTTTGAGTCGCCAATCCACCTGCAACGTGTGTTTTTGGACTGTGGGAGGAAACCGGAGCACCCGGAGGAAACCCACGCGGACACGGGGAGAACACACCACACTCCTCACAGACAGTCACCCGGAGCGGGAATCGAACCCACAACCTCCAGGTCCTTGGAGCTGTGTGACTGCGACACTACCTGCTGCGCCACCGTGCCGCAATGTTTATCTTTATTTTATTTTTATTTTTTTTCCACCATTAATGCAGTTCCCTGTCTTTTAGGGATGCAGAAGACCCAGAACAATTTGAAGAGTGCTATTTGAAGGGCTCAAGGTATCTTATAGCCATATTTTATTTGTTCTGTTATGATTTGGGGTGTCACGGTGGAGCAGCAGGTAGTGTCTCTGTCACAGCTCCAGGGTCCTGGAGCTTGTGGGTTCGAGTCCTGCTCCAAGTGACTGTCTGTGAGGAGTGTGGTGTGTTCTCCCTGTGTCTGCATGGGTTTCCTCCAGGTGACTGTCTGTGAGGAGTGTGGTGTGTTCTCCCTGTGTCTGCATGGGTTTCCTCCAGGTGACTGTCTGTGAGGTGTGTGGTGTGTTCTCCCTGTGTCTGCATGGGTTTCCTCCGGGTGACTGTCTGTGAGGAGTGTGGTGTGTTCTCCCTGTGTCTGCATGGGTTTCCTCCAGGTGACTGTCTGTGAGCAATGTGGTGTGTTCTCCCTGTGTCTGTGTGGGTTTCCTCCGGGTGACTGTCTGTGAGCAATGTGGTGTGTTCTCCCTGTGTCTGTGTGGGTTTCCTCCGGGTGACTGTCTGTGAGGAGTGTGGCGTGTTCTCCCTGTGTCTGCATGGGTTTCCTCCGGGTGCTCCGGTTTCCTCCCACAGTCCAAAAACATACATTGGTAGGTGGATTGGAGGCTCAGAAGTGTGGTGTAGGTAGGTGTGAGTGTGTGACTGAATGTGTGTGCTGCCCTGTGAGGGTCTGGCACCCCCTCCGGGGTATATTCCTACCTTGTGCCCAATGATTCCAGGTGGGCTCTAGACCCACCGTGACCCTGAACTGGATAAGCTGTATAATGAATGAATGTTATGATTTGTTTTTCCAAGCCATTCTTTGAGAAAATGATCCTTGTTTGTGCGCTGTGCTTGGAATAAAGGTGATCTGCCCCATTGTTTTAATTTCTTTTATTTTTTAATTCTATTCCCAGAAATGTCTATCCTGCCATGGTAATCAATTGGTTAATCTGACTTTTTATTTTCTTTGATCAGTGTGCACTGATCACATCCCAGAAGAGGTTGAAAACACTAGGAAGAGGACAAGAACACTGGTCTAAACAGGAGGTGATGGCTGTGATGAAACCTCTCAAGCCTCACATAACGAAAGGAAAACTGGCCACAATGGCAGAATGTCAGCGGTGCAAGGATGCTGAGGATCCTGTGTTGAAGGACCGAAGTGCACAAAATATAAGAGACTTTGTTAGAAATAGAGGGATCACATTTTAAAAGGAAAATTCAATTTAATGAAGAATTGCTTCAAGGACATGGGCTTGATTTTTGTTGACTTAGTTCTTTAACAATCTGAGAAAAGTGTGATGTTACACCTGCAGCATGTTAATTAAAGATGTGTTTAATTATTTGTTTGTTGTTATAACTGGAGCTGCAGTTAACGCTAACACAAGCGAGATGCTCATGTCCAGAGTTTGTTGTTTACAGGGACCTGTTCTGCTTAATCACATGTGTCTTTGGAATGCACCTGTTATGTTTGTGTTTGTGTGTGATCAAGTACCAGTAAACCACCTCTGTCCTTATAATACAGTGAAATGCCCTTTTTTGTGTATTGTTAAATCAGTGTCCTGGTAAAGTAGGCATGACCTCACAAACCTCTTGCCATAGGCAGGAGATTTTCAGGATGTCCCCATATACAAGCATGTTGTCAGGTGGACATAGTAAGAGCTTACATTTGTGTAGAAACAAATTAAGGTGATATTTGTGTTCTGTAAAAAGAGAGAATTTTTTGGTGTTTCCAGCAGTGCTGTAGGGCAAAGGGAAAGGTGGGTGCCACTAAACCACATTTTAACTGGTTTGGCAAGGGATGTCCTCATAAGACTTAGACCTGTGTGTGTGTGTGCAGCCTATAATCTCAGTTCAAAGTTTAATCATTCTCCTGCTCCTTAGTAATATTTTTCAACAAAAATTGAGTAGTTTGAAAATGGCGAGTGAGAAGAATACATCACTGAATTCAGGAGTGTTTGAATTTTGAATTAAACGTTAAACAAAGGTGTACAAAGAAGTTTGAAAGCATTTAATACTTTCCTTAGCTCTTGAAAATGATTTTATGTCTTGTTTTTCAAAGAAAAACTGAAATACCTTATGAAAAACTAAAGAAATGGAGTGAGAGCTGTTTCCTGCTTCACTCAGATGTTCACAACTAAGCCATTTTCTATTCTTTGTCTCACAGCTAAATGGTAAACACTGATCCTGGGTCTGTGTGTGCTCAGTTTGGAGAGTATGGCTGTTGTGATTTCTTCAAACCACCAGATGTCACTGTTTTAAGCCTTTAACTCTTCTGGCCAATCAGGATGAAGCTTCAAAACAGCCTCCACCTGTCTGGGACTTGAGTGAATACTAATTGGAGTCAGCTGTGTTGTCTGGGTTCGGTTCAGTTCAGCAGATTTCCCAGCAGTCTTGTTGCTTTCTGAAAATAGGACTTAATTTTGTTGTTATTTTGGCTGTTGTCTTTAGATGAGGCTGAATTTGGGTTCTCTTGTGTAAATGCGTTTTAGAGATTTCTGTTTTATTCATCGCTTGATTGATTTACAATTTTGACACAATGAATGCTGTAAACAAGGGTTGTATGTAGATTGTAAAGTTCATTAGCTCTTTATGAATTGTTTTTAGTTTCATTGGAGATTTGTAGTTTTCTGTTATGATGAAATGTGCTGTTTTTGTTCAGTTTTATTCTGTGGAATCTGTTGGGTTCTGTTTGGAGACTTCCAGGTCTTTGTTGTTTGAAAGGGCTTTTATTTTACCCCAGGTCCATTCAGTAAGGGGCAATAACTGAATCCGTCTGAAGTTAAAAAAGAGACTTTCCATTCAATCCACTCACATCTGAGAGGGCTTGGTTCCAGTCTATGGCCAGTGGGATCCTCTTGAAGAGATTTTGAGCAAGGTCTGTGAGGTAGGTCAGAATCTTTTTTTGCTCTCTTGTGTGTTTGTCACCTCTCATATGAAGAGCCATGGTCCTGGTTTATGGAGGCCACCTGTTTGTTTGGGGCAGGATTAGGAGCTAGATGGTTGCAAGTCTTGGTTCAGGTCTGTGGAGCTAATGGGATTGTTATGGGCATGGATGTTTCTCTCGTATCTCTGTCCTGTCCTGTCCATATGTTCTAGGATCCAGTCCTGGGTTCCTGACTGACTGCATGCCGGATGCCGGAATCTGTGTCCATGGTTTGGCTTCAACCATCAGCTATAAAAGAGAGAGTTTAGTCACACCCGGGAGGAATGGTTCCTCACTCAATTGTTTATCTTTTTTGCTGTTGAAACTCGCTTCGTGTTTGAATTGTTAATTGTTGAATGTTTTTCTGAGTGTTGCCTGTCTGTCATTGTTTACATTTGTAACTAGTACCAGTTGTAGGGAGTGGCTGCCGTTTTGTTTTGGGAACTGGGGTTTGTCTCTGTTTATACACAGCAAGGGAGTAAGGTTAGCACATTGTCTTTCACAGGTTAGTTAGTGTACCTAAAAGTAGTTAGTGTGGGGTTTGTTTGTTGTTTTGGCCTGGGTCACTCCTGAAGTCACTTTCTGGTCACTAAACTGTATCAATCACATCAATACATTTCACAAAACTGTCCTAAGTTGTAGTTTTTTTTGCACTCATCACACTCCGTTATTTCATTTTTTTGTGTTGCGGTCTGCCCTAGACCAGGTCGTAACAGGATCTTTCTAGAATATTGAATTCTATTCCAGGAGACCCTGTTTCTCTGTTGTAAAAGAGGGCCAGTTTGGTCCCATTCCCACACACACACACAAAATCCAATGTTATTGGATTCTGAAGGGCTTTGTTCTGGTCTATGGCAACACTGGTATCTGTCTCAAAGATTGATTCCAACCTGTTGAACCAGCTAAACCCAGTTTTGGAGTTCAGATGCTCTCTGGTGTAAAAAAAAAAAAAAAAAAAAGCCCAATTCCACCTCAAACCCTGTCCCATTTTTTTTCTCTCTCTCTCACACAGGTTTACAGTGTTTATCAGGACACCCTGTAACCATGGTTTTTGAGGACACACCTTTCCTGACATCCTTTTTGTGAAAGTGTATATTTTGTGGTTCTGTTGTATTCATATTATTTAATATGATATTTATACTATTTGTTTTAAGAAAACGAACAGCCTTTTAAATTGTCAAATGGTGTAACCACAAAAAATGACAAATATCTAATATTTCACACCTAGAGTTCATGCAATTGCTTGTAAAATTAGCCATTTATTTTATAATATCCCATAAGAATGTTTTATTATATTTTTTCTAAATTTAGATTTTATGGGATTTTGTGAGACCATGTGCCATTAACATCTTCTTTTACGTGTATTCTTTGACCATGGTAAAAATGGTTTAAACACCCATTATTCCAGTGTAGTAGAGTATTAAATCATAATCCATATTAACTTTTTTGTACAATATTAGTATTTTAGACAAGATACTGGTTACACCAACTGACCACAAACCTTCTACAGCAAAAGAACAAGAATAACTTGTGTTCGATTCTGATTTCAGTTCAGTTCTCATACAATTTCAGTTCGTAAAATGACAGCCATTGTTTTCAAAGAGAGTGAGTGAATGAAGGAGAGAGAGATTGTTAGTGAGAGAGTATCAGACATTGTTTTTTCATTTCTTTCATCACTAAACTGTTTTGATTAAACTTTTAAAAACTGACAACCATCAGTGTGAGTTCCTGTCATCTGATGAGATGTGAACCAATTGTTTCACATTAACATAATAATATAGAGGAAACAGCGTGTCAGAAACTTAAATCTTGAATTATTAAAGGGGTTGAGGATGCCTGTGGTACCTCTACATTTGGCTGCACATAGTCATGATCATGAGGGTTAACTATGGGTTACTGGACAATATGCTGGTCATCTTCGGAAGTGTTAATCAATAGAGGAGTAAGGTTTAAAACATCAGTACCATTTTATTCTCTATATACTGTCTTTGATACTGCTTCCAACTTTCCCTCATCTTTTGTTGTATGTGCACCTTTCCCAATATATATGTACAAAGTACATAATTATTTCCTGAAATAATTATGTATATATTATGTATATATATTGGGTTATGGAGAAACTACTTGGTTTAATGGCACATACATTGGTTTTAAACTGTTGGTTTGTATATATTGGTTTGTTGGTATATATATTGGACTCTCAGTACATACATTGGTTTGTGTGCATGTGTATATCGGTTTGTGGGCATGTATCGGTTTGTGGGCTTGTATCGGTTTGTGGGCATGCATATATCGGTTTGTGGGCATGCATATATCGGTTTGTGGGCATGCATATATCGGTTTGTGGGCATGCATATATCGGTTGGTGTGTATCGGTTTGTGGGTTTGTATCGGTTTGTGGGCATGTATCGGTTTGTGGGCATGTATCGGTTTGTGGGCTTGTATCGGTTTGTGGGCATGTATCGGTTGGTGTGTATCGGTTTGTGGGCATGCATATATCGGTTTGTGGGCATGTATCGGTTGGTGTGTATCGGTTTGTGGGCATGCATATATCGGTTTGTGGGCATGTATCGGTTGGTGTGTATCGGTTTGTGGGCATGTATCGGTTGGTGTGTATCGGTTTGTGGGCATGCATATATCGGTTTGTGGGCATATATCGGTTTGTGGGCGCATATACTGGTTTGTTTATATCGGTTTGTGGGCATATATATATTGGATTCTGCGCTGCATGGTAGAAATTTGCCGTTCAGTGCTGTTCAGCGAGTAGCCTGTTTTGATTGTGCTGCGCGGTTTTAATGAACCTCAGTTTGGACAAACTTCTGACATATTCCAAATAAAACCGAGTGGCCCGGTGACTGAGCTCCGCGATTATAAATACTAAATAAAGGTCATAATAAAGATAATAAAGCTCAGACTAGCCGATTGGATTATGGTCTACAACAATGTGTTTTCTACGACGCTGAACTTAGCTCGTAGATCGCAGATTCGCAGATCCAGATGTTCTTTTCGAGTTGCGCGCGATCCCTGAGCGTTCTCTTCAGCTGCGCGCGCGATCCCTGAGCGTTCTGTTCAGCTGCGCGCGCGATCCCTGAGCGTTCTGTTCAGCTGCGCGCGCGATCCCTGAGCGTTCTGTTCAGCTGCGCGCGCGATCCCTGAGCGTTCTGTTCAGCTGCGCGCGCGATCCCTGAGCGTTCTGTTCAGCTGCGCGCGCGATCCCTGAGCGTTCTGTTCAGCTGCGCGCGCGAACCCTGAGCGTTCTGTTCAGCTGCGCGCGCGATCCCTGAGCGTTCTGTTCAGCTGCGCCCGCGCGATCCCTGAGCGTTCTGTTCAGCGGCACGCGCGATCCCTGAGCGTTCTGTTCAGCGGCACGCGCGATCCCTGAGCGTTCTGTTCAGCGGCACGCGCGATCCCTGAGCGTTCTGTTCAGCGGCACGCGCGATCCCTGAACGTTCTGTTCAGCTGCGAGCGATCTCTGAACGTTCTGTTCAGCCCCGTGCGCAATCTCTGAGTGTTCTGTTCAGCCCCGTGCGCGATCTCTGAGTGTTCTGTTCAGCTGTGTGCGATCTCTGAGTGTTCTCTTCAGCTGCGCGCAATCTAAGTGTTCTGTTCAGCCACGGACGCGATCTCTGAGTGTTCTATTCAACCGTGCGCGCGATCTCTGAGTGTTCTGTTCAGCTGCGCGCGCGATCTCAGTGTTCTGTTCAGCTGCGCGCGCGATCTCTGGGTGTTCTGTTCAGCTGCGCGCGCGATCTCTGAGTGTTCTGTTCAGCTGCGAGCGATCTCTGAGTGTTCTGCTCAGCTGCGCGTGCGATCTCTGAGTGTTCTGCTCAGCTGCGCGTGCGATCTCTGAGTGTTCTGCTCAGCTGCGCGTGCGATCTCTGAGTTTTCTGTTCAGCCCCGTGCGCAATCTCTGAGTGTTCTGTTCAGCCCCGTGCGCAATCTCTGAGTGTTCTGTTCAGCTGCGTGCGATCTCTGAGTGTTCTCTTCAGCCACGGACGCGATCTCTGAGTGTTCTATTCAACCGTGCGCGCGATCTCTGAGTGTTCTGTTCAGCCGCGCGCGCGATCTCAGTGTTCTGTTCAGCTGCGCGCAATCTAAGTGTTCTGTTCAGCCACGGACGCGATCTCTGAGTGTTCTATTCAACCGTGCGCGCGATCTCTGAGTGTTCTGTTCAGCCGCGCGCGCGATCTCAGTGTTCTGTTCAGCTGCGCGCGCGATCTCTGGGTGTTCTGTTCAGCTGCGCGCGCGATCTCTGAGTGTTCTGTTCAGCTGCGAGCGATCTCTGAGTGTTCTGCTCAGCTGCGCGTGCGATCTCTGAGTGTTCTGCTCAGCTGCGCGTGCGATCTCTGAGTTTTCTGTTCAGCCGCGTGCGCGATCTCTGAGTGTTCTGTTCAGCTGCGAGCGATCTCTGAGTTTTCTGTTCAGCTGCGCGCGATCTCTGAGTGTTCTGTTCAGCCGGGGGCGCGATCTCTGAGTGTTCTGCTCAGCTGCGCGTGCGATCTCTGAGTGTTCTGTTCAGCTGTGCGGGATCTCTGAGTGTTTTGTTCAGCCGCGGGCGCGATCTCTGAGTGTTCTGTTCCACTGCGAGCGATCTCTGTGTGTTCTGTTCAACTGCGTGTGCGATGTCTGAGTGTTCTGTTCAGCTGCGTGCGATCTCTGAGTGTTCTGTTCAGCTGCGAGCGATCTCTGAGTGTTCTGCTCAGCTGCGCGTGCGATCTCTGAGTGTTCTGTTCAGCTGCGTGCGATCTCTGAGTGTTCTGTTCAACTGCGAGCGATCTCTGAGTGTTCTGTTCAGCTGGGCGGGCGATCTCTGAGCGTTCTGTTCAGCGGCATGCGCTATCTGAGTGTTCTGTTCAGCTGCGAGCGAGATCTCTGAGTGTTCTGTTCAGCTGCGAGCGAGATCTCTGAGTGTTCTGTTCAGCTGCGAGCGAGATCTCTGAGTGTTCTGTTCAGCTGCGCCCGCGCGATCCCTGAGCGTTCTGTTCAGCGGCACGCGCGATCCCTGAGCGTTCTGTTCAGCGGCACGCGCGATCCCTGAGCGTTCTGTTCAGCGGCACGCGCGATCCCTGAGCGTTCTGTTCAGCGGCACGCGCGATCCCTGAGCGTTCTGTTCAGCGGCACGCGCGATCCCTGAACGTTCTGTTCAGCTGCGAGCGATCTCTGAACGTTCTGTTCAGCCCCGTGCGCGATCTCTGAGTGTTCTGTTCAGCCCCGTGCGCGATCTCTGAGTGTTCTGTTCAGCTGTGTGCGATCTCTGAGTGTTCTCTTCAGCTGCGCGCAATCTAAGTGTTCTGTTCAGCCACGGACGCGATCTCTGAGTGTTCTATTCAACCGTGCGCGCGATCTCTGAGTGTTCTGTTCAGCCGCGCGCGCGATCTCAGTGTTCTGTTCAGCTGCGCGCGCGATCTCTGGGTGTTCTGTTCAGCTGCGCGCGCGATCTCTGAGTGTTCTGTTCAGCTGCGAGCGATCTCTGAGTGTTCTGCTCAGCTGCGCGTGCGATCTCTGAGTGTTCTGCTCAGCTGCGCGTGCGATCTCTGAGTGTTCTGCTCAGCTGCGCGTGCGATCTCTGAGTTTTCTGTTCAGCCCCGTGCGCAATCTCTGAGTGTTCTGTTCAGCCCCGTGCGCAATCTCTGAGTGTTCTGTTCAGCTGCGTGCGATCTCTGAGTGTTCTCTTCAGCCACGGACGCGATCTCTGAGTGTTCTATTCAACCGTGCGCGCGATCTCTGAGTGTTCTGTTCAGCCGCGCGCGCGATCTCAGTGTTCTGTTCAGCTGCGCGCAATCTAAGTGTTCTGTTCAGCCACGGACGCGATCTCTGAGTGTTCTATTCAACCGTGCGCGCGATCTCTGAGTGTTCTGTTCAGCCGCGCGCGCGATCTCAGTGTTCTGTTCAGCTGCGCGCGCGATCTCTGGGTGTTCTGTTCAGCTGCGCGCGCGATCTCTGAGTGTTCTGTTCAGCTGCGAGCGATCTCTGAGTGTTCTGCTCAGCTGCGCGTGCGATCTCTGAGTGTTCTGCTCAGCTGCGCGTGCGATCTCTGAGTGTTCTGCTCAGCTGCGCGTGCGATCTCTGAGTTTTCTGTTCAGCCGCGTGCGCGATCTCTGAGTGTTCTGTTCAGCTGCGAGCGATCTCTGAGTTTTCTGTTCAGCTGCGCGCGATCTCTGAGTGTTCTGTTCAGCCGGGGGCGCGATCTCTGAGTGTTCTGCTCAGCTGCGCGTGCGATCTCTGAGTGTTCTGTTCAGCTGTGCGGGATCTCTGAGTGTTTTGTTCAGCCGCGGGCGCGATCTCTGAGTGTTCTGTTCCACTGCGAGCGATCTCTGTGTGTTCTGTTCAACTGCGTGTGCGATGTCTGAGTGTTCTGTTCAGCTGCGTGCGATCTCTGAGTGTTCTGTTCAGCTGCGAGCGATCTCTGAGTGTTCTGCTCAGCTGCGCGTGCGATCTCTGAGTGTTCTGTTCAGCTGCGTGCGATCTCTGAGTGTTCTGTTCAACTGCGAGCGATCTCTGAGTGTTCTGTTCAGCTGGGCGGGCGATCTCTGAGCGTTCTGTTCAGCGGCACGCGCGATCTCTGAGCGTTCTGTTCAGCGGCATGCGCTATCTGAGTGTTCTGTTCAGCTGCGAGCGAGATCTCTGAGTGTTCTGTTCAGCTGCGAGCGAGATCTCTGAGTGTTCTGTTCAGCTGCGAGCGAGATCTCTGAGTGTTCTGTTCAGCTGCGTGCGATCTCTGAGTGTTCTGCTCAGCTGCGCGCGAGATCTCTGAGTGTTCTTTTCAGCTGCACGCGCGATCTCTGAGTGTTCTGTTCAGCGGCATGCGCTATCTGAGTGTTCTGTTCAGCTGCGTGCGATCTCTGAGTGTTCTGCTCAGCTGCGCGCGAGATCTCTGAGTGTTCTTTTCAGCTGCGAGCGATGTCTGAGTGTTCTGTTCAGCTGCGAGCGAGATCTCTGAGTGTTCTGTTCAGCTGCGAGCGAGATCTCTGAGTGTTCTGTTCAGCTGCGTGCGATCTCTGAGTGTTCTGTTCAGCTGCGCGCGCGATCTCTGGGTGTTCTGTTCAGCTGCGAGCGATGTCTGAGTGTTTTGTTCAGCTGCGTGCGATCTCTGAGTGTTCTGTTCAGCTGCGCACGCGATCTCTGAGTGTTCTGTTCAGCCGGGGGCGCGATCTCTGAGTGTTTTGTTCAGCCGGGGGCGCGATCTCTGAGTGTTTTGTTCAGCCGGGGGCGCGATCTCTGAGTGTTTTGTTCAGCCGCTGGCGCGATCTCTGAGTGTTCTGCTCAGCTGCGCGTGCGATCTCTGAGTGTTCTGTTCAGCTGCGTGCGATCTCTGAGTGTTCTGTTCAACTGCGAGCGATCTCTGAGTGTTCTGTTCAGCTGCGCGGGCGATCTCTGAGTGTTCTGTTCAGCTGCGCGGGCGATCTCTGAGTGTTCTGTTCAGCTGCGCGGGCGATCTCTGAGTGTTCTGTTCAGCTGCGCGCGCGATCTCTGAGTGTTCTGTTCAGCTGCGCGCGCGATCTCTGAGTGTTC
Source organism: Hoplias malabaricus (assembly GCF_029633855.1). NCBI lineage: Eukaryota > Metazoa > Chordata > Actinopteri > Characiformes > Erythrinidae > Hoplias > Hoplias malabaricus. The sequence continues at coordinate 41,410,299 of NC_089812.1, read as the reverse complement.
TGTTCAGCTGCGAGCGATCTCTGGGTGTTCTGTTCAGCCGCGTGCGCGATCTCTGAGTGTTCTGTTCAGCTGCGAGCGATCTCTGAGTTTTCTGTTCAGCTGCGCGCGATCTCTGAGTGTTCTGTTCAGCCGGGGGCGCGATCTCTGAGTGTTCTGCTCAGCTGCGCGTGCGATCTCTGAGTGTTCTGTTCAGCTGTGCGGGATCTCTGAGTGTTTTGTTCAGCCGCGGGCGCGATCTCTGAGTGTTCTGTTCCACTGCGAGCGATCTCTGTGTGTTCTGTTCAGCTGCGTGTGCGATGTCTGAGTGTTCTGTTCAGCTGCGTGCGATCTCTGAGTGTTCTGTTCAGCTGCGAGCGATCTCTGAGTGTTCTGCTCAGCTGCGCGTGCGATCTCTGAGTGTTCTGTTCAGCTGCGTGCGATCTCTGAGTGTTCTGTTCAACTGCGAGCGATCTCTGAGTGTTCTGTTCAGCTGCGCGGGCGATCTCTGAGCGTTCTGTTCAGCGGCACGCGCGATCTCTGAGTGTTCTGTTCAGCGGCATGCGCTATCTGAGTGTTCTGTTCAGCTGCGTGTGATCTCTGAGCGTTCTTTTCAGCTGCGCACGATCTCTGATAGTTCTTTTCAGCTGCACGCGCGATCTCTGAGTGTTCTGTTCAGCGGCATGCGCTATCTGAGTGTTCTGTTCAGCTGCGAGCGATCTCTGAGTGTTCTGCTCAGCTGCGAGCGATGTCTGAGTGTTCTGTTCAGCTGCGAGCGAGATCTCTGAGTGTTCTGTTCAGCTGCGAGCGAGATCTCTGAGTGTTCTGTTCAGCTGCGTGCGATCTCTGAGTGTTCTGTTCAGCTGCGAGCGATCTCTGAGTGTTCTGCTCAGCTGCGCGTGCGATCTCTGAGTGTTCTGCTCAGCTGCGCGTGCGATCTCTGAGTGTTCTGCTCAGCTGCGCGTGCGATCTCTGAGTTTTCTGTTCAGCCGCGTGCGCGATCTCTGAGTGTTCTGTTCAGCTGCGAGCGATCTCTGAGTTTTCTGTTCAGCTGCGCGCGATCTCTGAGTGTTCTGTTCAGCCGGGGGCGCGATCTCTGAGTGTTCTGCTCAGCTGCGCGTGCGATCTCTGAGTGTTCTGTTCAGCTGTGCGGGATCTCTGAGTGTTTTGTTCAGCCGCGGGCGCGATCTCTGAGTGTTCTGTTCCACTGCGAGCGATCTCTGTGTGTTCTGTTCAGCTGCGTGTGCGATGTCTGAGTGTTCTGTTCAGCTGCGTGCGATCTCTGAGTGTTCTGTTCAGCTGCGAGCGATCTCTGAGTGTTCTGCTCAGCTGCGCGTGCGATCTCTGAGTGTTCTGTTCAGCTGCGTGCGATCTCTGAGTGTTCTGTTCAACTGCGAGCGATCTCTGAGTGTTCTGTTCAGCTGCGCGGGCGATCTCTGAGCGTTCTGTTCAGCGGCACGCGCGATCTCTGAGTGTTCTGTTCAGCGGCATGCGCTATCTGAGTGTTCTGTTCAGCTGCGTGCGATCTCTGAGTGTTCTGTTCAGCTGCGTGTGATCTCTGAGCGTTCTTTTCAGCTGCGCACGATCTCTGATAGTTCTTTTCAGCTGCACGCGCGATCTCTGAGTGTTCTGTTCAGCGGCATGCGCTATCTGAGTGTTCTGTTCAGCTGCGAGCGATCTCTGAGTGTTCTGTTCAGCTGCGAGCGAGATCTCTGAGTGTTCTGTTCAGCTGCGAGCGAGATCTCTGAGTGTTCTGTTCAGCTGCGAGCGAGATCTCTGAGTGTTCTGTTCAGCTGCGTGCGATCTCTGAGTGTTCTGTTCAGCTGCGTGCGATCTCTGAGTGTTCTGCTCAGCTGCGCGCGAGATCTGAGTGTTCTTTTCAGCTGCACGCGCGATCTCTGAGTGTTCTTTTCAGCGGCATGCGCTATCTGAGTGTTCTGTTCAGCTGCGTGCGATCTCTGAGTTTTCTGTTCAGCTGCGTGCGATGTCTGAGTGTTCTGTTCAGCTGCGAGCGAGATCTCTGAGTGTTCTGTTCAGCTGCGAGCGAGATCTCTGAGTGTTCTGTTCAGCTGCGTGCGATCTCTGAGTGTTCTGTTCAGCTGCGCGCGCGATCTCTGGGTGTTCTGTTCAGCTGCGCGCGCGATCTCTGGGTGTTCTGTTCAGCTGCGAGCGATGTCTGAGTGTTTTGTTCAGCTGCGTGCGATCTCTGAGTGTTCTGTTCAGCTGCGCACGCGATCTCTGAGTGTTCTGTTCAGCCGGGGGCGCGATCTCTGAGTGTTTTGTTCAGCCGGGGGCGCGATCTCTGAGTGTTTTGTTCAGCCGCTGGCGCGATCTCTGAGTGTTCTGCTCAGCTGCGCGTGCGATCTCTGAGTGTTCTGTTCAGCTGCGTGCGATCTCTGAGTGTTCTGTTCAACTGCGAGCGATCTCTGAGTGTTCTGTTCAGCTGCGCGGGCGATCTCTGAGTGTTCTGTTCAGCTGCGCGGGCGATCTCTGAGTGTTCTGTTCAGCTGCGCGGGCGATCTCTGAGTGTTCTGTTCAGCTGCGCGCGCGATCTCTGAGTGTTTTGTTCAGCTGCTGGCGCGATCTCTGAGTATTCTGTTCAGCTGCGCGCGCGATCTCTGAGTGTTCTGTTCAGCCGCGTGCGCGATCTCTGAGTGTTCTGTTCAGCTGCGAGCGATCTCTGAGTTTTCTGTTCAGCTGCGCGCGATCTCTGAGTGTTCTGTTCAGCCGGGGGCGCGATCTCTGAGTGTTCTGCTCAGCTGCGCGTGTGATCTCTGAGTGTTCTGTTCAGCTGTGCGGGATCTCTGAGTGTTTTGTTCAGCCGCGGGCGCGATCTCTGAGTGTTCTGTTCCACTGCGAGCGATCTCTGTGTGTTCTGTTCAGCTGCGTGTGCGATGTCTGAGTGTTCTGTTCAGCTGCGTGCGATCTCTGAGTGTTCTGTTCAGCTGCGAGCGATCTCTGAGTGTTCTGTTCAGCTGCGCGTGCGATCTCTGAGTGTTCTGTTCAGCTGCGTGCGATCTCTGAGTGTTCTGTTCAACTGCGAGCGATCTCTGAGTGTTCTGTTCAGCTGCGCGGGCGATCTCTGAGTGTTCTGTTCAGCGGCACGCGCGATCTCTGAGTGTTCTGTTCAGCGGCATGCGCTATCTGAGTGTTCTGTTCAGCTGCGTGCGATCTCTGAGTGTTCTGTTCAGCTGCGTGTGATCTCTGAGCGTTCTTTTCAGCTGCGCACGATCTCTGATAGTTCTTTTCAGCTGCACGCGCGATCTCTGAGTGTTCTGTTCAGCGGCATGCGCTATCTGAGTGTTCTGTTCAGCTGCGAGCGATCTCTGAGTGTTCTGCTCAGCTGCGAGCGATGTCTGAGTGTTCTGTTCAGCTGCGAGCGAGATCTCTGAGTGTTCTGTTCAGCTGCGAGCGAGATCTCTGAGTGTTCTGTTCAGCTGCGTGCGATCTCTGAGTTTTCTGTTCAGCTGCGTGCGATCTCTGAGTGTTCTGCTCAGCTGCGCGCGAGATCTCTGAGTGTTCTGTTCAGCTGCGAGCGAGATCTCTGAGTGTTCTGTTCAGCTGCGAGCGAGATCTCTGAGTGTTCTGTTCAGCTGCGTGCGATCTCTGGGTGTTCTGTTCAGCTGCGCGCGCGATCTCTGGGTGTTCTGTTCAGCTGCGAGCGATGTCTGAGTGTTTTGTTCAGCTGCGTGCGATCTCTGAGTGTTCTGTTCAGCTGCGCACGCGATCTCTGAGTGTTCTGTTCAGCCGGGGGCGCGATCTCTGAGTGTTTTGTTCAGCCGGGGGCGCGATCTCTGAGTGTTTTGTTCAGCTGCGGATGGTCTCTGAGTGTTCTGTTCAGTTGCGCGCGATCTCTGAGTGTTCTATTCAGCTGCGGACGATCTCTGAGTGTTCTGTTCAGCCGGGGGCGCGATCTCTGAGTGTTTTGTTCAGCCGGGGGCGCGATCTCTGAGTGTTCTGTTCAGCTGCGCGCGATCTCTGAGTGTTCTATTCAGCTGCGGACGATCTCTGAGTGTTCTATTCAGCTGCAGACGATCTCTGAGTGTTCTCTTCAGCTGCGCGCGATCTGAGTGTTCTGTTCAGCCACGGGCGCGATCTCTGAGTGTTCTATTCAGCCGCGCGCACGATCTCTGAGTGTTCTGTTCTGCTGCGCGTGCGATCTCTGAGTGTTCTGTTCAGCTGCGCGCGATCTCTGAGTGTTCTATTCAGCTGCGGACGATCTCTGAGTGTTCTATTCAGCTGCGGACGATCTCTGAGTGTTCTATTCAGCTGCGGACGATCTCTGAGTGTTCTCTTCAGCTGCGCGCGATCTGAGTGTTCTGTTCAGCCACGGGCGCGATCTCTGAGTGTTCTATTCAGCCGCGCGCACGATCTCTGAGTGTTCTGTTCTACAGCTCGCGCGATCTCTGAGTGTTCTGTTCAGCTGCGCGCGATCTCTGTGTGTTCTGTTCTACAGCTCGCGCGATCTCTGAGTGTTCTGTTCACCTGCGTGCGATCTCTGAGAGTTCTGTTCACCTGCGTGCGATCTCTGAGTGTTCTGTTCACCTGCGCGTGCGATCTCTGAGTGTTCTGTTCACCTGCGCGCGATCTCTGAGTGTTCTGTTCAGCTGCGCGCGCGATCTCTGAGTGTTCTGTTCACCTGCGTGCGATCTCTGAGTGTTCTGTTCAGCTGCGCGTGCGATCTCTGAGTGTTCTGTTCACCTGCGCGTGCGATCTCTGAGTGTTCTGTTCACCTGCACGCGATCTCTGAGTGTTCTGTTCAGCTGCGCGCGCGATCTCTGAGTGTTCTGTTCACCTGCGTGCGATCTCTGAATGTTCTGTTCACCTGCGCATGCGATCTCTGAGTGTTCTGTTCACCTGCGTGCAATCTCTGAGAGTTCTGTTCACCTGCGTGCGATCTCTGAGTGTTCTGTTCACCTGCGTGCGATCTCTGAGTGTTCTGTTCACCTCCGTGCGATCTCTGAGTGTTCTGTTCACCTGCGTGCGATCTCTGAGTGTTCTGTTCAGCTGCGCGCGCGATCTCTGAGTGTTCTGTTCACCTGCGTGCGATCTCTGAATGTTCTGTTCACCTGCGCGTGCGATCTCTGAGTGTTCTGTTCACCTGCGTGCGATCTCTGAGTGTTCTGTTCACCTGCGTGCGATCTCTAAGAGTTCTGTTCAACTGCGTGCGATCTCTGAGTGTTCTGTTCACCTGCGCGCGATCTCTGAGTGTTTTATTCAGCTGCAAGCGAACTCTGAGTGTTCTGTTCAGCCGCGGGCGCGATCTCTGAGTGTTTTATTCAGCTGCGCGCGATCTCTGAGTGTTCTGTTCAGCCGCGGGCGCGATCTCTGAGTGTTTTGTTCAGCTGCGCGCGCAATCTCTGAGTGTTCTGGTCTGCTGCGCGCGATCTCTGAGTGTTCTGTTCAGCTGCGAGCGATCTCTGAGTGTTCTGTTTAGCCGCGGGCGCGATCTCTGTGTGTTCTGTTCAGCTGCGCGCGGGATCCCTGAGTGTTCTGTTCACCTGCGCGCGATCTCTGAGTGTTCTGTTCAGCTGCGCGTGATCTCTGAGTGTTCTGTTCAGCTGCGAGCGATCTCTGAGTGTTCTGTTCAGCTGCGTGCGCGATCTCTGAGTGTTCTGTTCAGCTGCGCGCGATCTCTGAGTGTTCTGTTCAGCTGCGGACGATCTCTGAGTGTTCTGTTCAGCCGCGTGCGATCTCTGAGTGTTCTGTTCAGCTGCGCACGCGATCTCTGAGTGTTCTGTTCTGCTGCGCGTGCGGTCTCTGGGTGTTCTGTTCAGCCGCGTGCGCAATCTCTGAGTGTTCTATTCAGCCACGCGCGATCTCTGAGTGTTCTGTTCAGCCGCGTGCGATCTCTGAGTGTTCTGTTCAGCTGCGCGCGATCTCTGAGTGTTCTATTCAGCTGCGGACGATCTCTGAGTGTTCTCTTCAGCTGCGCGCGATCTGAGTGTTCTGTTCAGCCACGGGCGCGATCTCTGAGTGTTCTATTCAGCCGCGCGCACGATCTCTGAGTGTTCTGTTCTACAGCTCGCGCGATCTCTGAGTGTTCTGTTCAGCTGCGCGCGATCTCTGTGTGTTCTGTTCTACAGCTCGCGCGATCTCTGAGTGTTCTGTTCACCTGCGTGCGATCTCTGAGAGTTCTGTTCACCTGCGTGCGATCTCTGAGTGTTCTGTTCACCTGCGCGTGCGATCTCTGAGTGTTCTGTTCACCTGCGCGCGATCTCTGAGTGTTCTGTTCAGCTGCGCGTGATCTCTGAGTGTTCTGTTCAGCTGCGCGCGCGATCTCTGAGTGTTCTGTTCACCTGCGTGCGATCTCTGAGTGTTCTGTTCACCTGCGTGCAATCTCTGAGAGTTCTGTTCACCTGCGTGCGATCTCTGAGTGTTCTGTTCACCTGCGCGTGCGATCTCTGAGTGTTCTGTTCACCTGCGTGCGATCTCTAAGAGTTCTGTTCACCTGCGTGCGATCTCTGAGTGTTCTGTTCACCTGCGCGTGCGATCTCTGAGTGTTCTGTTCACCTGCGCGTGATCTCTGAGTGTTCTGTTCAGCTGCGCGCGATCTCTGAGTGTTCTGTTCAGCTGCGCGCGCGATCTCTGAGTGTTCTGTTCACCTGCGCGTGCGATCTCTGAGTGTTCTGTTCACCTGCGCGCGATCTCTGAGTGTTCTGTTCAGCCGCGGGCGCGATCTCTGAGTGTTTTGTTCAGCTGCGCGCGCAATCTCTGAGTGTTCTGGTCTGCTGCGCGCGATCTCTGAGTGTTCTGTTCAGCTGCGAGCGATCTCTGAGTGTTCTGTTTAGCCGCGGGCGCGATCTCTGAGTGTTCTGTTCAGCTGCGCACGATCCCTGAGTGTTCTGTTCAGCCGCGGGCGCGATGTCTGAGTGTTCTGTTCAGCTACGCGTGCGATCTCTGAGTGTTCTGTTCAGCTGCGAGCGATCTGAGTGTTCTGTTCAGCTGCGTGCATGATCTCTGAGTGTTCTGTTCAGCTGCGCACGATCCCTGAGTGTTCTGTTCAGCCGCGGGCGCGATCTCTGAGTGTTCTGTTCAGCTGCGTGCATGATCTCTGAGTGTTCTGTTCAGCTGCGCACGATCTCTGAGTGTTCTGTTCAGCTGCGCACGCGATCTCTGAGTGTTCTGTTCTGCTGCGCGTGCGGTCTCTGGGTGTTCTGTTCAGCCGCGTGCGCAATCTCTGAGTGTTCTATTCAGCCACGCGCGATCTCTGAGTGTTCTGTTCAGCCGCGTGCGATCTCTGAGTGTTCTGTTCAGCTGCGCGCACGATCTCTGAGTGTTCTGTTCAGCTGCGCGCGATCTCTGAGTGTTCTATTCAGCTGCGGACGATCTCTGAGTGTTCTCTTCAGCTGCGCACGATCTGAGTGTTCTGTTCAGCCACGGGCGCGATCTCTGAGTGTTCTATTCAGCCGCGCGCACGATCTCTGAGTGTTCTGTTCTACAGCTCGCGCGATCTCTGAGTGTTCTGTTCAGCTGCGCGCGATCTCTGTGTGTTCTGTTCTACAGCTCGCGCGATCTCTGAGTGTTCTGTTCACCTGCGTGCGATCTCTGAGAGTTCTGTTCACCTGCGTGCGATCTCTGAGTGTTCTGTTCACCTGCGCGTGCGATCTCTGAGTGTTCTGTTCACCTGCGCGCGATCTCTGAGTGTTCTGTTCAGCTGCGCGTGATCTCTGAGTGTTCTGTTCAGCTGCGCGCGCGATCTCTGAGTGTTCTGTTCACCTGCGTGCGATCTCTGAGTGTTCTGTTCACCTGCGTGCAATCTCTGAGAGTTCTGTTCACCTGCGTGCGATCTCTGAGTGTTCTGTTCACCTGCGCGTGCGATCTCTGAGTGTTCTGTTCACCTGCGTGCGATCTCTAAGAGTTCTGTTCACCTGCGTGCGATCTCTGAGTGTTCTGTTCACCTGCGCGTGCGATCTCTGAGTGTTCTGTTCACCTGCGCGTGATCTCTGAGTGTTCTGTTCAGCTGCGCGCGATCTCTGAGTGTTCTGTTCAGCTGCGCGCGATCTCTGAGTGTTCTGTTCAGCTGCGCGCGCGATCTCTGAGTGTTCTGTTCACCTGCGCGTGCGATCTCTGAGTGTTCTGTTCACCTGCGCGCGATCTCTGAGTGTTCTGTTCAGCCGCGGGCGCGATCTCTGAGTGTTTTGTTCAGCTGCGCGCGCAATCTCTGAGTGTTCTGGTCTGCTGCGCGCGATCTCTGAGTGTTCTGTTCAGCTGCGAGCGATCTCTGAGTGTTCTGTTTAGCCGCGGGCGCGATCTCTGAGTGTTCTGTTCAGCTGCGCACGATCCCTGAGTGTTCTGTTCAGCCGCGGGCGCGATGTCTGAGTGTTCTGTTCAGCTGCGCGTGCGATCTCTGAGTGTTCTGTTCAGCTGCGAGCGATCTGAGTGTTCTGTTCAGCTGCGCACGATCCCTGAGTGTTCTGTTCAGCTGCGCACGATCCCTGAGTGTTCTGTTCAGCCGCGGGCGCGATCTCTGAGTGTTCTGTTCAGCTGCGTGCATGATCTCTGAGTGTTCTGTTCAGCTGCGCACGATCTCTGAGTGTTCTGTTCAGCTGCACGCGCGATCTCTGAGTGTTCTGTTCTGCTGCGCGTGCGATCTCTGTGTGTTCTGATCTTCTGCGCGCGCGATCTCTGTGTGTTCTGTTCTGCTGCGCGTGCGATCTCTGTGTGTTCTGTTCAGCTGCGCGCGCGATGTCTGAGTGTTCTGTTCTGCTGCGCATGCGATCTCTGTGTGTTCTGTTCAGCTGCGCGTGCGATCTCTGAGTGTTCTGTTCAGCCCCGTGCGCAATCTCTGTGTGTTCTGTTCTGCTGCGCGTGCGATCTCTGTGTGTTCTGTTCAGCTGCGCGCGCGATCTCTGAGTGTTCTGTTCAGCTGCGCGTGCGATCTCTGAGTGTTCTGTTCAGCTGCGCACGATCTCTGAGTGTTCTGTTCTGCTGCGCGCGATCTCTGAGTGTTCTGTTCAGCTTCGCGCACGATCTCTGAGTGTTCGGTTCAGCTGCGCACGTGATCACTGAGTGTTCTGTTCAGCTGCGCACGTGATCTCTGAGTGTTCTGTTCAGCTGCGTGCGATCTCTGAGGGTTCTGTTCTGCTGCGTGTGCAATGTCTATGTGTTCTGTTCTGCTGCGTGTGCGATGTCTGAGTGTTCTGTTCTGCTGCGTGTGCAATGTCTGAGTGTTCTGTTCTGCTGCGTGTGCGATGTCTGAGTGTTCTGTTCAGCCGCGTGTGCGATCTCTGGGTGTTCTGTTCAGCTGCGTGCGATCTCTGGGTGTTCTGTTCAGCTGCGTGCGATCTCTGGGTGTTCTGTTCAGCTGCGTGTGATGTCTGAGCGGTCTGTTCAGCTGCGTGTGCGATCTCTGAGTGTTCTGTTCAGCTGCGTGCGATCTCTGAGCGGTCTGTTCAGCTGCATGCGACGTCTGAGCGTTCTGTTCAGCTGCGTGCGACCTCTGAGCGTTCTGTTCAGGTGCGTTTGATCTGAGTGTTCTGTTCAGCTGCAAGCCCAATCTCTGAGTGTTCTTTTCAGCTGCACGCGCGATCTGAGTGTTCTGTTCTGCTGCGTGTGCGATGTCTGAGTGTTCTGTTCAGCTGGGTGCGCGATCTCTGAGTGTTCTTTTCTTACTGCGCGAGCCATCTCTGAGTGTTCTGTTCAGCTGCACGCGCGATCTTTGAGTGTTCTGTTCAGCTACGCGCGATCTCTGAGTGTTTTTTTCGAGCTGCGTGTGCGATCTCTGAGTGTTCTTTTCGTGCTGCTCGCGGCATCTGAGTGTTATTTTCGAGCTGCGCGCGCCATCTCTGAGTGTTCTGTTCAGCTGCGCGCGCCATCTCTGAGTTTTCTGTTCAGCTGCGCGCGCAATCTCTGAGTGTTCTGTTCAGCTGCGCACGCGATCTCTGAGTGTTCTGTCAGCAGGAGCTGTAGCCGAGATGTTACTGTGCTGTACCCTTTTTTCCCGTCACAGTAATACCGGATGTATGTCACAGCGGCTACTGTGCCGGTACACCCAGCAGCACAGCGGCTACTGCCTGTACACACAGCAGAACAGCGGCTACTGTGCCGGTACACCCACCAGAACAGCGGCTACTCTGCCGGTACACACAGCAGAACAGCGGCTACTGTGCCGGTACACCCACCAGAACAGCGGCTACTGTGCCGGTACACAAAGCCGAACAGCGGGTAATTAAATTAAATGTTGGATGTGTTTGTGTGTTAAAGTGTTGTGATTTTTATTGTACATGGCGTGACCAATTACCACGAACATCATCCATGGTCCAAATTATCCAATGTTCAACACTTTATATTCCTGTAGTCATGAAAAGTGCATTTTCTATAAAAAAAATCTACTAGGTAACATTTTTCTATTTTAATTGTTTTAATTACATTTTAGAATACACAGATAATATTATGACCACAATATTTCTGTCCATTCTCTCAACTTCACTGACCATACAGCAGCCCTTTGTTCTACAGTTACAGACTGCAGTCCATATGATGCTTTGGAAACTTTTTTGACCCCTTTCATCCTTCAATGGGCAGATCCCTACCAGGTGTTGTTGCAATAGTACAGAGCCTGTAGTAGCAACGTCACAGTGTTTTTGAAGGTGCAATTTAAGAAAAAATCCCTAATGTTGCTTTAATTTAATTACCATTAATGGTATTTTTCCTCCTTATCCATATCAATCCTCCACATATATAGTGATTTAAATGTTGCATGAGGCGGGTTGTGTATTTTCTTTTGAATGTTTCCCACACGGAGTTTACTGTGCACCACCTTTCCAAATCAGAGACGCCACTCGTGATCATGTAAGGTAAGTTAGGCCGTGTCCACATGTACTGTTAGGCAATGTTATTTTTACTTTTTGTTTCAGTAATTAGCTATACTGACTATGTTTATCGGGAAAACAGGCAAAAGTACAGAATTTGCGTCAGTGACAGAACTCAAAGAAAAAGCAAACGATTCACAATGTCCATACTGCACGAAGACGACGGCATGCTCAGATCGACATCTCTCTTCCAAACATTTGAAATTTGCCATATATTACACACATAATAATGAAGGTAAGCATTTGCTATTGTATACTTTGCTATGAGAGTTCAGAGATAATCACCACAAATGTAAATAAAAGGTTTTGTATCGTTGTGTAAATCTCATTAGCTATTGTGTTATTACATTAAGGTTACATTTAAGTTTGTGTTGTCCTTTATGGATGAACTAAACACTCCATACACGCATTTTTACGTGTCAGCAGCATGTCAACTTTCAGGTATATTCAGTATAACTATTTTATTATTAATTATTAAATATGAATTATCGCATTGATAAATATAAGACCATAGCTCTACTATTGTATCAATGAATCATTATTTAATGATAGAACAAGCATTATTTTCAGATTTTATAAAAATTCTAAACGAATGCTAGTTAATGCTAGTTCTTGTTTCATGTATTATACTTAATGATTAATTGTTACATTACCTAACCATTTAGTATGGCTTATTAAGTATTGTAAATTAATGTACCCTTATTGTAAATTGTTCATGAGATTTTTAGTAACACAAAAAATAATAAAATTTGTTATAAGTAATCTACAGAGTTCAACTGTCCACATTATATGGAGGGTTAAATTATATAGGATAACGCTGGGGTTCCAAAACAAACTTTGTAATGTTACACGGAAAATCAGTGCTACCTTGATGAATAACAGTGACGTACTCAAAACCAGAGGCAGTAGGGGGAAAATGTTCAAAACATATCACCTAAGAAGATTCATAGCACATATGTAAATTTATTTGATGTTCAGACATTCATCAAACATATGTGTTGAGTAAAAAAAGAACACTGTTCGCTTTATATGGATGGTTAAAGTGTATATCTGATGTTAACCTGAGAATTTACTGAACATGAAACAGGTATAATACAGTTATAGACATGATTCTGACACCATTCTGTACCTGGAGTTTAACTGGATTAGTTTTTGAATAAGGCAAGTGTTAGGATTAGAGCCAGGTGTGTGGTAGGGTCACAAATATGTTTTGGGTTCAGGTTAAGTTTAAGGTAAGGTAGGGGTTTGCTTTATAGAAGTACCATATTTATAAAATATTTCATATAACATATTTACAATAAATTTACTTAATATGTCAGGATATTTATTTCAGTGTATTCAATGTATTGCTTTTGTCAATCCTGCTACCTCACTGATATGTTTTAACGTGGTACTAATCTGTGAAGAGTTTATCATTCATAACAACCACTCAAAATCAGAGGTTATTGTACTGTTAGATATGCAAGTCAATGTTCATATTTGTAAAAGACTATGAGACCCTTTAGGTATCAAGCTTTGCACACTCACTAACACTGAATATTTTACACTCTCATAAACATTATGAAACCTCTTATACACTACCAAAACTGTTACACTGATATATGTATGTATACACTGAGTCAGTTTGATATTGGGCGTAAGAGGATTCATAGTGTGAGTAAGTGTTTTGGTGTATAATATGTTCGATAATGTTTGTGATTGTATATAATACTCAGTGTGAGACAGTGTGTTAGTGAGTGTAAGAGGATAGGATAATGTATGTGAGACTGAAATTTGAATATTGGCCTAAAGGGCCTCTCATATTATATTCTGACATATGACTTCCTTTCAGAGAAATTTACAATACCATGCTTGTGTGCAGAGGTGAAGGATTCCATAAGAAGCCATTGGCATTGCCCCTGGTGTGGGAAAATTATTCTTAAACATGTAAATTTTCAAGTTCATTTAAATTCTTATGATAAGATTTCCTTATAAAACACATTTTTCATTGCTGACCTAAAAATGATTTAATAATTAATTATTACATTACGTACCACCAACTAAACCTTTCATACAAATTGCAGCCTGTTCAACTAAAAAGGCAGAAGAAGCAGGTAAGTTTTCTTTTCTACATGTTAAAACATATGTTTAAGTACTGCGCTTGCAAATCAAGAAAAATGTTGGTCTTAAATACTAATGTTGGCAGAAGAAATGTAAGATAGCAAGTCATACACTAAATGTTAAAGCTACTACAGTTTAAGAAATCAGTTTAACACTGATTCCTTGTAATAAATGGCCACATGTTAAGTTTTATAGAGGCTTTACCTTATGTCAGAATGTATAATATGTAATCTATGATGTATAAACTTCCAAAATTATTTTTGAAGAATGTCGGCTTTATTATTTAAGGGTTTTGTAGAGAACAAAAAGTTTTGAATGCAGTATTTGAAATTACTTTGTAAGTTCAACATTAGTTCACAATTATAAATTCATTTTATAGGCCTTGTTGATTCTGTGTTTTCATAGTAAGAAGTAATCCTGTTTCATTAAAACACTTGAGCAGTTAGCTCTGATTTAGATCTAAAAGATTACCACAGATGTCATCATCATAATCATCATCATATTCTTCTTTGCTGCTTAATCCATTTCAGGGTGTCTATGAGCACAGATGTGATTGGGTTTAATATTTTTGAATGTTTTAGGAAATAAAATATTAACTTTTGTGAGAAAAACTCAAGATTGCCAAAACAAATTTGTAAGAAGAAAATCTGCACATAGCACATATGTAATTTTTTGATGTTCAGACATTCATCAAACATAAATATTTGTTGAGTAAAATCCCTATACATTACTTTTAGTTATGAAGCAGTTTGGAATCATTTTATCTAATATTTTTGATAAATTGATAATACAGTCCTGAAACATATGAACACTACATAAATGTTGCTAAAATAACTAAAATAATAATAATAATAATAATAACAACAATAATAATGTTATGGAAAGATTACATTTAATAGATTAAATATTTTACATCCTTGATAAAACAAGCCTTTTGTGAAAATGTGTTAATATGAAATGATTATAAACAAATTACTCTTACTGTGAGTACATTTACTCAGCTTTTTAATCTGTTTAGTCATTCTAAAAACGAATGTTTTTTTTTTTTTAAATTCATTAATTATATTACTTTTTGCTTTAAGTTGTTCATGGGAAACTGACATAACCAGACAAGTCCTAAGTCAGCTGGTGTGGAATGATCCTGAAGTCTTTGAGCTTCGTTGACAAAAAAAAACATATCATTTTAAGTGTGACATTATGCGTAAAAAGTCACTTACAAAAAGTTTCAGACAATTAGTCCCAAGAAAGTTTTGAAACCTGCTGTGAACATAACACCCTTCAAGTATATGGGATTATTCCACCAATGCCTTTTAAGCATATGACTATGACTTTTTTAAACACGGCAGTGGCAGAACAACTTAACCGAGAACTGGCCTCAAGTCTGTATTTTCTTTGTAATATGAAAGACAGGCATTTTATGTTTTCCTTAAGACTGATATTTCACCTGCATAACCAGAAATTCAAAGAAGACATGATGAGAATTTCATTGGACCAATTGGAAGTAGATAGCGGAAGTGGAAGACTTGGTATTTCTGAAAAAGGTTTGTACATTTTATTTGCTTTTTCATAATTTGAATCAGTAAAAGTTAAAGAAATAGTTTTAATTATAATTGGCAGCAAGTGCAGTCTAGAAAGAGGGGGTAAATGAAGGCATGGAAATGATAGAGTTGCCCCAAGAAGAAGAGAACAAAAAGAGCTGCCAGCACTTTTCAGTTGGTCTTTTTCAAATAGACCAATAAAAGAGGTAAGTTAATTTTTTTGTTATATTAATAAAGTACGTTGTACAATACGTGCTTTTAGAAATGTTGTAATGTCTATAATGTTTAGGAAAAATTAGCAGTCCTTTTTGCTGAACAAAGGAGGAGCATCTAACCTTAATAAGGATTGGAAACTGCACCGTCAACCTTCATGATCTAAAGTGTTTGTGCCCCCCTGAAATAATGAATACCAAGAAGCAGTAATTAGGAAAAATCAGAATGCCTTGGCTGACGGATAACGTGAGTATTAATATCACAAGTGCTCTCTATACTTAACAGAAATCAACTCAAAAAATATTAATTGAGCTTGCTTTTCTCACAGGTAGTAGACACCAGACTTTCTCAGCTGGTTGAAGGAGCACAGAATATACATTTTTCTAACTTATATATTATTGTTGTGATTATGAATTTCTGCAGAATAAACAATTGAGGACCAGGACAAGGAATTGTTATGGTATATATTTTTTTCATTCCACCTTACAAATAAAGCATAAACTTTTGTTTCTGGATCTTGTTTGTTGGATATTATTTGGTACTGCTTTTTAACTACTTAGTAGAAATATGGGTAGCCTCATTGTTCTTAAGCTTTAATATTAACTAAAGATTTATAAATCCCTGCTGTCAACAAACATTAAATGTACTCATTTAAATGTGAAGTTTGTTTATTCTAATGTTTACTCAAAAGGATTGTCTTCAGAAATTATTTCAGAAGCTTGGTTTTGGACAAATTCATATGCTGCATCCACAACTAAGAGTTTTACTTTTATTATAATGGTCTTTATTCCCAGTAAGGCATTTCAGAACGTTTGGGACTTGAGCTCTTGGAATCAGTCAGATTCAGATAACTGTGGGGTATTTGTTTGCGCGGTAGGCACCTATCACGGATTGTTACATCATATGTACTATGTGAATATGCCACTCCAAATGTTTCCTTATGTTAAAATAGATGGCTGAATTGGAAGTGAGGAATATCAAAGCTGCAAATGAAACTGTTTCAGAAACAACTGCTTCACCTGCATGAATATTATGCAGCTTCATTAGCAGCAGAAGCTATTCTGCCTGTAAGTTGATGATTAGTTTATTTATATAACCAGCATCTTCAATTAAAATTCCATGCTCTGCCACCCAGTAATAATTTTTTAATCATTTTTTTATTACAGACACTTGCAACAGGTGACACAGTTTGCTTGGCTGGCAAAATGTATGCATGCACGTACCAGAGTATGTCTGGACAGAAAGGAGAGAGGTACATTCTACATACTCCTTAACACTTTATTTTAATTCAGATGTTTAGGTCAAATTTGTGTTTTGACTAATTTAATTTAATTGTGAACTTATTTAGATCCCTGTATCCAGATGTTTCTAAATTTACCTGGGTACAGTGTGACGTATGTGAAAACTGGCTTCATACAGACTGTGCAGGTGTACAGCAAGAAAACCTTCAGGATACAAGTTTTAAATGTGGATGTGACATACCTTCGCCTTACCCATATACAAAGTATGTGACCAATCTATGTTGTATTTTACAAATGACAAATTCTACAAACCAATTATACTGGCCAAAGCAGCCATTTAGTGAATTTACATATGTTTACTTCCAGTCTCCTCTCAGTCCTGAAAGAGAAGGGTTTGAGAGTCTTGATCAGTGATGAAGAAATCCAGGTAATTCTTCTTTGTTTTCTAATAAATATAATTTATTTTTCTTTTTTTTTTTATTTACTGCTGTGCCTTTGATGTACAGTTCTGTTGAGTTATGCTTGAGGAATATCTGAGTGCATAAAGAATTGCTCTGAGTGCAGGAGCAAAAATAAAATCATACCCAGTGTTCCTTTAATTCAGTTATTCCAAAATATGTTTTAAAAAGAAATATATTATGATAAGGTGCACTATATATGTGGATGTCCACTTTTAATTAGCAAATTCACCAAATATTAACATTCACAGGTGTTCAGTTGTGTGCAGACAGCTTGTAAAATCTCCATAGAAGAGTGGATAGGATAGATTCAAGAAATAAATGCATATCAGAATTGTTCTTTTGCTAATCATACAATTATATTTTCAATAGGAGTTACATAGACAACTATTCAGTGGCAAAAAGAAGTCAGGGCAAATGTTCCTGTGGAGCCATCCCAACAAATGTATGAAGCTTCGGACCATACTTAGACCTAGACTATCTAAATTTAGTACAGAACGGGTGAGACATATTAGGTTTTCTTACTTTTGCTCTTCTCCATATTTCCAAAATAAATCTTGTACAATTTAAAGTACTGTTTGTACATATTTATGTGTATATTTTTTCCAGATTGATGAGATGTATAAAATAATCCACACTGCTTTAGGCATGGACAAGAAGGACCTTGGAAGTGTTGACATTATTCTAGATGTTATGCTGCCAGAGGTAGGGAATTCAATAATGCTATAGTATGAATCATTACAATAGAATTGGTACCTTAACAACAATTGGATAAAATACTGCTAAATGTTATTATTAACGACTATTAATTTTATATTTACTACCACTGCAGGTGACTCTTAAAATATTGAACAAGCATGAAGGCTTCTATCGATACCAAAGAGAGGTGTCTCTTGCTACTCCAGGTGTCATTATTTGAATAAGAATGACAAAGGCTGCTTGATACATAAGCTTTATTGTAAAAGGTTATTCAAGTTTTATTTGTTACTTTTTGTTATATGTATATTGAGAGAAAATCCCAGTTTCGTGAGTTCTCATATCTAAGCTTTGGGATGAGATAGGCTGAAAATAATCACACCCCTGTGTAAGTCAGGGAATCCTTAATCAACAACGTTAGTTTGGAGGAGATCTGAGTTGGTCAAAAATTTTGTCTAAAAAACACAAAGGGTATTAGTATTTTTTTTAGTTAAAATCATGACCTCTTCAGATCTTTTTCAAACCCACACAGTGTGTCAGGGAGGTTCTGGCGAAGACAGTGGTGTGGTTATTTTCGCTCTACCACATCCCAAAGCTGAGATATGGGGATCTCTTCTAGTCCATAAAATGTATAACTGCATATATCAAGATGGCATTCCTATTTCCAGTGAAGCTAGGTAAACACATGAGTAGAGGGGTGCAATCAGAAAAGCCTCCTCAATCCAATATGTCCTACATTGAATTTGTATTTGGTCAGGGGGTCTCAGTTCTAATAAATTAAAGAAGATATAAAATGTGAGACTTAGGGATGTCAGAAGAAGCCTCATCATTGCAATATATTCAACACCAATAAACCTATTGAGAGAAAATCGAAGTTACATCAGTTCTCATATCTCAGCTTTGGGATGAGATAGGCTGAAAATAATCACACCCCTGTGTAAGTTAGGGCCTCCTTAATCAACAACTTGAGTTTGGAGGAAATCTGACTCTGTGAAAAATTTAGTCTAAATAAACACAAAGGAGTTTTTTTTAGACAAAATTTTTGACCGTCTCAGATTTTTTCCAAACTCATGATGTTGATTGAGCAGGTCCTGACTTACACAGGGGTGTGATTATTTTCAGCCTATCTCATCCCAAAGCTGAGATATGAGGACTAACGTAACTAGGATTTTCGCTCAGTATGTTTATTGGTGTTGAATATATTAGAATTAAATTTATGAGCTTGTTATACGTCCAATAAAGCAAAATACAGATGCAATGTAGGATATATTGGACTGACTAGGCTTTTCTGATCGCACCCTTCTACTCATGTGTTTACCTAGCTTCACTGGAAGTAGGAATCCCATCATGAAATTTACAGTTTTACATTTTATGCAGCAAAACATGTCCCTATATCTCAGCTTTGGGATGTGGTAGGGCAACAATTACCACACCACTGTCTTCGTCAGGACCTCCCTGACACACGGTGTGGGTTTGAAGAAGATCTGAGGAGGTCACATTTTTCACCCAAAAAAACACTACCCCTTTGTGTTTTTTTAGACAAAATTTTTGACCGTCTCAGATTTCTTCCAAACTCACAATGTTGATTGAGCAGGTCCTGACTTACACAGGGGTGTGATTATTTTCAACCTATCTCATCCCAAAGCTGAGATATGAGGACTAACGTAACTGGGATTTTCTCTCAATAGGTTTATTGGTGTTGAATATTTTGGAATTAAATTTATGAACTTGTTATACGTCCAATAAAGCAAAATACAGATGCAATGTAGGTTATATTGGACTGACTAGGCTTTTCTGATCGCACCCTTCTACTCATGTGTTTACCTAGCTTCACTGGAAGTAAGAATCCCATCATGAAATTTAAAGTTATACATTTTATGCAGCACAACATGTCCCTAAATCTCAGCTTTGGGATGTGGTAGGGCAAAAATCACCACACCACTGTCTTCGTCAGGACCTCCCTGACACACGGTGTGGGTTTGAAGAAGATCTGAGGAGGTCACATTTTTCACCTAAAAAAAAAAACTAAGGGGTACCCCATTGTGGTTTTTTAGACTAAATTTTTGACCGTCTCAGACTTCTTCCAAACTCACGATGTTGATTGAGCAGGTCCTGACTTACACAGGGGTGTGATTATTTTTAGCCTATCTCATCCCAAAGCTGAGATATGAGGACTAACGTAACTGGGATTTTCTCTCAAAAGGTTTATTGGTGTTGAATATATTGGAATTAAATTTATGAGCTTGTTATACGTCCAATAAAGCAAAATACAGATGCAATGTAGGATATATTGGACAGACTAGGCTTTTCTGATCGCACCCTTCTACTCGTATGTTTACCTAGCTTCACTGCGAGTAGGAATCCCATCATGAAATTTACAGTTATACATTTTATGCAGCACAACATGTGCCTATATCTCAGCTTTGGGATGTGGTAGAGCAACAATTACCACACCACTGTCATCGTCAGGACCTCCCTGACACACGGTGTGGGTTTGAAGAAGATTTGAGGAGGTCACATTTTTCACCTAAAAAAAAAAAACACTAAGGGGTACCCCTTTGTGTTTTTTTTAGACTAACTTTTTAACCGTCTCAGATTTCTTCCAAACTCACAATGTTGATTGAGCAGGTCCTGACTTACACAGGGGTGTGATTATTTTTTAGCCTATCTCATCCCAAAGCTGACATATGAGGACTAACGTAACTGGGATTTTCTCTCAATAGGTTTATTGGTGTTGAATATATTGGAATTAAATTTATAAGGTTGTTATACGTCCAATAAAGCAAATTACAGATGCAATGTAGGATATATTGGACGGACTAGGCTTTTCTGATCGCACCCTTCTACTCATGTGTTTACCTAGCTTCACTGGAAGTAAGAAACCCATCATGAAATTTACAGTTATACATTTTATGCAGCACAACATGTCCCTATATCTCAGCTTTGGGATGTCGTAGAGCAACAATTACCACACCACTGTAATCGTCAGGACCTCCCTGACACACGGTGTGGGTTTGAAGAAGATTTGAGGAGGTCATATTTTTCACCTAAAAAAAAAAAACACTAAGGGGTACCCCTTTGTGTTTTTTTTAGACTAACTTTTTAACCGTCTCAGATTTCTTCCAAACTCACAATGTTGATTGAGCAGGTCCTGACTTACACAGGGGTGTGATTATTTTTTAGCCTATCTCATCCCAAAGCTGACATATGAGGACTAACGTAACTGGGATTTTCTCTCAATAGGTTTATTGGTGTTGAATATATTGGAATTAAATTTATAAGCTTGTTATACGTCCAATAAAGCAAATTACAGATGCAATGTAGGATATATTGGACGGACTAGGCTTTTCTGATCGCACCCTTCTACTCATGTGTTTACCTAGCTTCACTGGAAGTAAGAATCCCATCATGAAATTTACAGTTATACATTTTATGCAGCACAACATGTCCCTATATCTCAGCTTTGGGATGTGGTAGAGCAACAATTACCACACCACTGTAATCGTCAGGACCTCCCTGACACACGGTGTGGGTTTGAAGAAGATCTGAGAAGGTCACATTTTTCACCTAAAAAAAAACACTAAGGGGTACCCCTTTGTGTTTTTTTAGACTAAATTTTTGACCATCTCAGATTTCTTCCAAACTCACGATGTTGATTGAGCAGGTCCTGACTTACACAGGGGTGTGATTATTTTCAGCCTATCTCATCCCAAAGCTGAGATATGAGGACTAACGTAACTGGGATTTTCTCTCAAAAGGTTTATTGGTGTTGAATATATTGGAATTAAATTTATGAGCTTGTTATACGTCCAATAAAGCAAAATACAGATGCAATGTAGGTTATATTGTACTGACTAGGCTTTTCTGATCGCACCCTTCTACTCATGTATTTACCTAGCTTCACTGGAAGTAGGAATCCCATCATGAAATTTACAGTTATACATTTTATGCAGCACAACATGTCCCTATATCTCAGCTTTGGGATGTGGTAGGGCAACAATTACCACACCACTGTCTTCGTCAGGACCTCCCAGACACACGGTGTGGGTTTGAAGAAGATCTGAGGAGGTCACATTTTTCACCCAAAAAAACACTAAGGGGTACCCCATTGTGGTTTTTTAGACTAAATTTTTGACCGTCTCAGACTTCTTCCAAACTCACAATGTTGATTGAGCAGGTCCTGACTTACACAGGGGTGTGATTATTTTCAGCCTGTCTCATCCCAAAGCTGAGATATGAGGACTTACGTAACTGGGGTTTTCTCTCAATAGGTTTATTGGTGTTGAATATATTGGAATTAAATTCATGAACTTGTTATACGTCCAATAAAGCAAAATACAGATGCAATGTAGGATATATTGGACTGACTAGGCTTTTCTGATCGCACCCTTCTACTCATGTGTTTACCTAGCTTCACTGGAAGTAAAAATCCCATCATGAAATTTACAGTTATACATTTTATGCAGCACAACATGTCCCTATATCTCAGCTTTGGGATGTGGTAGGGCAACAATTACCACACCACTGTCTTCGTCAGGACCTCCCTGACACACAGTGTGGGTTTGAAGAAGATCTGAGGAGGTCACATTTTTCACCGTCTCAGATTTCTTCCAAACTCACGATGTTGATTAAGCAGGTCCTGACTTACACAGGGGTGTGATTATTTTCAGCCTATCTCATCCCAAAGCTGAGATATGAGGACTTACGTAACTAGGATTTTCTCTCAATAGGTTTATTGGTGTTTAATATATTGGAATTAAATTCATGAACTTGTTATACGTCCAATAAAGCAAAATACAGATGCAATGTAGGATATATTGGACTGACTAGGCTTTTCTGATCACACCCTTCTACTCATGTGTTTACCTAGCTTCACTGGAAGTAGGAATCCCATCATGAAATTTACAGTTATACATTTTATGCAGCACAACATGTCCCTATATCTCAGGTTTGGGATGTGGTAGGGCAAAAATTACCACACCACTGTCTTCGTCAGGACCTCCCTGACACACGGTGTGGGTTTGAAGAAGATTTGAGGAGGTCACATATTTCACCCAAAAAACACTAAGGGGTAACCCTTTGTGGTTTTTTAGACTAAATTTTTGACCGTCTCAGATTTCTTCCAAACTCACGATGTTTATTGAGTAAGTTCTGACTTACACAGGGGTGTGATTATTTTCAGCCTATCTCATCCCAAAGCTGAGATATGAGGACTTACGTAACTGGGATTTTCTCTCAATAGGTTTATTGGTGTTGAATATATTGGAATTAAATTAATAAGCTTGTTATACGTCCAATAAAGCAAAATACAGATGCAATGTAGGATATATTGGACTGACTAGGCTTTTCTGATCGCACCCTTCTACTCATGCGTTTATCTAGCTTCACTGGAAGTAAGAATCCCATCATGAAATTTACAGTTATACATTTTATGCAGCACAACATGTCCCTATATCTCAGCTTTGGGATGTGGTAGGGCAACAATTACCACACCACTGTCTTCGTCAGGACCTCCCTGACACACGGTGTGGGTTTGAAGAAGATCTGAGGAGGTCACATTTTTCACCCAAAAAACACTAAGGGGTACCCCTTTGTGTTTTTTTAGACTAAATCTTTGACCGTCTCAGATTTCTTCCAAACTCACGATGCTGATTAAGCAGGTCCTGACTCACACAGGGGTGTGATTATTTTCAGCCTATCTCATCCCAAAGCTGAGATATGAGGACTAACGTAACTGGGATTTTCTCTCAATAGGTTTATTGGTGTTGAATATATTGGAATTAAATTTATGAGCTTGTTATACATCCAATAAAGCAAAATACAGATGCAATGTAGGTTATATTGGACTGACTAGGCTTTTCTGATCGCACCCTTCTACTCATGTATTTACCTAGCTTCACTGGAAGTAGGAATCCCATCATGAAATTTACAGTTATACATTTTATGCAGCACAAAATGTCCCTATATCTCAGCTTTGGGATGTGGTAGGGCAACAATTACCACACCACTGTCTTCGTCAGGACCTCCCAGACACACGGTGTGGGTTTGAAGAAGATCTGAGGAGGTCACATTTTTCACCCAAAAAAACACTAAGGGGTACCCCATTGTGGTTTTTTAGACTAAATTTTTGACCGTCTCAGACTTCTTCCAAACTCACGATGTTGATTGAGCAGGTCCTGACTTACACAGGGGTGTGATTATTTTCAGCCTGTCTCATCCCAAAGCTGAGATATGAGGACTTACGTAACTGGGGTTTTCTCTCAATAGGTTTATTGGTGTTGAATATATTGGAATTAAATTCATGAACTTGTTATACGTCCAATAAAGCAAAATACAGATGCAATGTAGGATATATTGGACTGACTAGGCTTTTCTGATCGCACCCTTCTACTCATGTGTTTACCTAGCTTCACTGGAAGTAAAAATCCCATCATGAAATTTACAGTTATACATTTTATGCAGCACAACATGTCCCTATATCTCAGCTTTGGGATGTGGTAGGGCAACAATTACCACACCACTGTCTTCGTCAGGACCTCCCTGACACACGGTGTGGGTTTGAAGAAGATCTGAGGAGGTCACATTTTTCACCGTCTCAGATTTCTTCCAAACTCACGATGTTGATTAAGCAGGTCCTGACTTACACAGGGGTGTGATTGTTTTCAGCCTATCTCATCCCAAAGCTGAGATATGAGGACTTACGTAACTAGGATTTTCTCTCAATTGGTTTATTGGTGTTGAATATATTGGAATTAAATTCATGAACTTGTTATACGTCCAATAAAGCAAAATACAGATGCAATGTAGGATATATTGGACTGACTAGGCTTTTCTGATCACACCCTTTTACTCATGTGTTTACCTAGCTTCACTGGAAGTAGGAATCCCATCATGAAATTTACAGTTATACATTTTATGCAGCACAACATGTCCCTATATCTCAGGTTTGGGATGTGGTAGGGCAACAATTACCACACCACTGTCTTCGTCAGGACCTCCCTGACACACGGTGTGGGTTTGAAGAAGATTTGAGGAGGTCACATTTTTCACCCAAAAAAACACTAAGGGGTACCCCTTTGTGTTTTTTTAGACTAAATCTTTGACCGTCTCAGATTTCTTCCAAACTCACGATGCTGATTAAGCAGGTCCTGACTCACATAGGGGTGTGATTATTTTCAGCCTATCTCATCCCAAAGCTGAGATATGAGGACTAACGTAACTGGGATTTTCTCTCAATAGGTTTATTGATGTTGAATATATTGAAATTAAATGTATTAGCTTGTTATACGTCCAATAAAGCAAAATACAGATGCAATGTAGGTTATATTGGACTGACTAGGCTTTTCTGATCACACCCTTCTACTCATGTGTTTACCTAGCTTCACTGCAAGTAGGAGTCCCATCATGAAATTTACAGTTATACATTTTATGCAGCACAACATGTCCCTATATCTCAGCTTTGGGATGTGGTAGGGCAACAATTACCACACCACTGTCTTCGTCAGGACCTCCCTGACACACGGTGTGGGTTTGAAGAAGATCTGAGGAGGTCACATTTTTGACCGTCTCAGATTTCTTCCAAACTCACAATGTTGATTGAGCAGGTCCTGACTTACACAGGGGTGTGATTATTTTCAGCCTATCTCATCCCAAAGCTGAGATATGAGGACTTACGTAACTGGGATTTTCTCTCAATAGGTTTATTGGTGTTGAATATATTGGAATTAAATTTATGAACTTGTTATACGTCCAATAAAGCAAAATACAGATGCAGTGTAGAGTATATTGGACTGACTAGGCTTTTCTTATCTCACCCTTCTACTCATGGGTTTACCTAGCTTCACTGGAAGTAGGAATCCCATCATGAAATTTACAGTTATACATTTTATGCAGCACAACATGTCCCTATATCTCAGCTTTGGGATGTGGTAGGGCAACAATTACCACACCATTGTCTTCGTCAGGACCTCTCTGACACACGGTGTGGGTTTGAAGAAGATCTTAAGAGGTCACATTTTTCACCCAAAAAAAACCCACTAGACTAAATTTTTGACCGTCTCAGATTTCTTCCAAACTCACGATGTTGATTAAGCAGGTCCTGACGTATACAGGGGTGTGATTATTTTCAGCCTATCTCATACCAAAGCTGAGATATGAGGACTTACGGAACTGTGATTTTCTCTCAATAGGTTTATTGGTGTTGAATATATTGGAATTAAATTTATGAACTTGTTATATGTCCAATAAAGCAAAATACAGATGCAGTGTAGAGTATATTGGACTGACTAGGCTTTTCTTATCTCACCCTTCTACTCATGGGTTTACCTAGCTTCACTGGAAGTAGGAATCCCATCATGAAATTTACAGCTATACATTTTATGCAGCACAACATGTCCCTATATCTCAGCTTTGGGATGTGGTAGGGCAAAAATTACCACACCACTCTCTTCGTCAGGACCTCCCTGACAGATCTGAGGAGGTCACTTTTTTCACGCAAAAAACCAATAAGGAGTACCCCTTTGTGTTTTTTTAGACTAAATTTTTGACCATCTCAGATTTCTTCCAAACTCACAATGTTGATTGAGCAGGCCTTGACTTACACAGGGGTGTGATTATTTCCAGCCTATCTCATCCCAAAGCTGAGATATGAGGACTAACGTAACTGGGATTTTCTCTCAATAGGTTTATTGGTGTTGAATATATTGGAATTAAATTTATGAGCTTGTTATACGTCCAATAAAGCAAAATACAGATGCAGTGTAGGTTATATTGGACTGACTAGGCTTTTCTGATCGCACCCTTCTACTCATGCGTTTACCTAGCTTCACTGGAAGTAAGAATCCCATCATGAAACTTACAGTTATACATTTTATGCAGCACCACATGTCCCTATATCTCAGCTTTGGGATGTGGTAGGGCAACAATTACCACACCATTGTCTTCGTCAGGACCTCTCTGACACACGGTGTGGGTTTGAAGAAGATCTTAAGAGGTCACATTTTTCACCCAAAAAAAACCCACTAAGGGGTACCCCTTTGTGTTTTTTTAGACTAACTTTTTAACCGTCTCAGATTTCTTCCAAACTCATGATGTTGATTGAGCAGGTTCTGACTTACACAGGGGTGTGATTATTTTCAGCCTGTCTCATCCCAAAGCTGAGATATGAGGACTAATGTAACTGGGATTTTCTCTCAATAGGTTTATTGGTGTTGAATATATTGGAATTAAATTGATGAGCTTGTTATACGTCCAATAAAGCAAAATACAGATGCAATGTAGGTTATATTGGACTGACTAGGCTTTTCTGATCGCACCCTTCTACTCGTGTGTTTACCTAGCTTCACTGGAAGTAGGAATCCCTTTGTGTTTTTTTAGACAAAATTTTTGACCATCTCAGATTTCTTCCAAACTCACGATGTTGATTAAGCAGGTCCTGACTTACACAGGGGTGTGATTATTTTCAGCCTATCTAATCCCAAAGCTGAGAATTGAGGACTTACGTAACTGTGATTTTCTCTCAATTGGTTTATTGGTGTTGAATATATTGGAATTAAATTTATGAACTTGTTATACGTCCAATAAAGCACAATACAGATGCAGTGTAGAGTATATTGGACTGACTAGGCTTTTCTTATCTCAACCTTCTACTCGTATGTTTACCTAGCTTCACTGCGAGTAGGAATCCCATCATGAAATTTACAGTTATACAATTTATGCAGCACAACATGTGCCAACACTTTATTGGTGTTGAATATATTGGAATTAAATTTATGAGCTTGTTATACGTCCAATAAAGCAAAATACAGATGCAGTATAGAGTATATTGGACTGACTAGGCTTTTCTTATCTCACCCTTCTACTCATGGGTTTACCTAGCTTCACTGGAAGTAGGAGTCCCATCATGAAATTTACAGTTATACAGTTTATGCAGCACAACATGTCCCTATATCTCAGCTTTGGGATGTGGTAGGGCAAAAATTACCACACCATTGTCTTCGTCAGGACCTCTCTGACACACGGTGTGGGTTTGAAGAAGATCTTAAGAGGTCACATTTTTCACCCAAAAAAAACCCACTAGACTAAATTTTTGACCGTCTCAGATTTCTTCCAAACTCACGATGTTGATTAAGCAGGTCCTGACGTATACAGGGGTGTGATTATTTCCAGCCTATCTCATCCCAAAGCTGAGATATGAGGACTAACGTAACTGGGATTTTCTCTCAATAGGTTTATTGGTGTTGAATATATTGGAATTAAATTTATGAGCTTGTTATACGTCCAATAAAGCAAAATACAGATGCAGTGTAGGTTATATTGGACTGACTAGGCTTTTCTGATCGCACCCTTCTACTCATGTGTTTACCTAGCTTCACTGGAAGTAAGAATCCCATCATGAAATTTACAGTTATACATTTTATGCAGCACAACATGTCCCTATATCTCAGCTTTGGGATGTGGTAGGGCAACAATTACCACACCACTGTCTTCGTCAGGACCTCCCTGAGATACGGTGTGGGTTTGAAGAAGATCTGAGGAGGTCACATTTTTCACCCAAAAAAAACCCACTAAGGGGTACCCCTTTGTGTTTTTTTAGACTAACTTTTTAACCGTCTCAGATTTCTTCCAAACTCATGATGTTGATTGAGCAGGTTCTGACTTACACAGGGGTGTGATTATTTTCAGCCTGTCTCATCCCAAAGCTGAGATATGAGGACTAACGTAACTGGGATTTTCTCTCAATAGGTTTATTGGTGTTGAATATATTGGAATTAAATTGATGAGCTTGTTATACGTCCAATAAAGCAAAATACAGATGCAATGTAGGTTATATTGGACTGACTAGGCTTTTCTGATCGCACCCTTCTACTCGTGTGTTTACCTAGCTTCACTGGAAGTAGGAATCCCATCATGAAATTTACAGTTATACATTTTATGCAGCACAACATGTCCCTATATCTCAGCTTTGGGATGTGGTAGGGCAAAAATTACCACACCACTCTCGTCGTCAGGACCTCCCTGATACACGGTGTGAGTTTGAAGAAGATCTGAGGAGGATACTTCTTTTCACGCAAAAAACCACTAAGGGGTACCCGTTTGTGTTTTTTTAGATTAAATTTTTGACCGTCTCAGATTTCTTCCAAACTCACGATGTTGATTAAGCAGGTCCTGACTTACACAGGGGTGTGATTATTTTCAGCCTATCTAATCCCAAAGCTGAGAATTGAGGACTTACGTAACTGTGATTTTCTCTCAATTGGTTTATTGGTGTTGAATATATTGGAATTAAATTTATGAACTTGTTATACGTCCAATAAAGCACAATACAGATGCAGTGTAGAGTATATTGGACTGACTAGGCTTTTCTTATCTCAACCTTCTACTCGTGTGTTTACCTAGCTTCACTGCGAGTAGGAATCCCATCATGAAATTTACAGTTATACAATTTATGCAGCACAACATGTGCCTATATCTCAGCTTTGGGATGTGGTAGAGCAACAATTACCACACCACTGTCATCATCAGGACCTCCCTGACACACGGTGTGGGGTTGAAGAAGATCTTAGGAGGTCACATTTTTCACCTAAAAAAAAAACACTAAGGGGTACCCCTTTGTGTTTTTTTTAGACTAACTTTTTAACCGTCTCAGATTTCTTCCAAACTCATGATGTTGATTGAGCAGGTCCTGACTTACACAGGGGTGTGATTATTTTCAGCCTGTCTCATCCCAAAGCTGAGATATGAGGACTAACGTAACTGGGATTTTCTCTCAATAGGTTTATTGGTGTTGAATATATTGGAATTAAATTTATGAGCTTGTTATACGTCCAATAAAGCAAAATACAGATGCAATGTAGGTTATATTGGACTGACTAGGCTTTTCTGATCGCACCCTTCTACTCATGTGTTTACCTAGCTTCACTGGAAGTAGGAATCCCATCATGAAATTTACAGTTATACATTTTATGCAGCACAACAAGTCCCTATATCTCAGCTTTGGGATGTGGTAGGGCAAAAATTACCACACTACTCTCGTCGTCAGGACCTCCCTGACACACGATGTGAGTTTGAAGAAGATCTGAGGAGGTCACTTTTTTCACCCAAAAAAACACTAAGGGGTACCTGTTTGTGTTTTTTTAGACTAAATTTTTGACCGTCTCAGATTTCTTCCAAACTCACGATGTTGATTAAGCAGGTCCTGACTTACACAGGGGTGTGATTATTTTCAGCCTATCTCATCCCAAAGCTGAGATATGAGGACTTACGTAACTGGGATTTTCTCTCAATAGGTTTATTGGTGTTGAATATATTGGAATTAAATTTATGAACTTGTTATACGTCCAATAAAGCAAAATACAGATGCAGTGTAGAGTATATTGGACTGACTAGGCTTTTCTTATCTCACCCTTCTACTCATGGGTTTACCTAGCTTCACTGGAAAGAGGAATCCCATCATGAAATTTACAGTTATACATTTTATGCAGCACAACATGTCCCTAGATCTCAGCTTTGGGATGTGGTAGGGCAAAAATTACCACACCACTCTCGTCATCAGGACCTCCCTGACAGACGGTGTGAGTTTGAAGAAGATCTGAGGAGGTCACTTTTTTTCACCCAAAAAAACACAAAGGGGTACCCCTTTGTGTTTTTTTAGACTAAATTTTTGACCGTCTCAGATTTCTTCCAAACTCACAATGTTGATTAAGCAGGTCCTGACTTACACAGGGGTGTGATTATTTTCAGCCTATCTCATCCCAAAGCTGAGAATTGAGGACTTACGTAACTGGGATTTTCTCTCAATAGGTTTATTGGTGTTGAATATATTGGAATTAAATTTATGAACTTGTTATACGTCCAATAAAGCAAAATACAGATGCAATGTAGGTTAGATTGGACTGACTAGGCTTTTCTGATCGCACCCTTCTACTCGTGTGTTTACCTAGCTTCACTGGAAGTAGGAATCCCATCATGAAATTTACAGTTATACATTTTATGCAGCACAACATGTCCCTATTTCTCAGCTTTGGGATGTGGTAGGGCAAAAATTACCACACCACTCTCGTCGTCAGGACCTCCCTGATACACGGTGTGAGTTTGAAGAAGATCTGAGGAGGATACTTCTTTTCACGCAAAAAACCACTAAGGGGTACCCGTTTGTGTTTTTGTAGATTAAATTTTTGACCGTCTCAGATTTCTTCCAAACTCACGATGTTGATTAAGCAGGTCCTGACTTACACAGGGGTGTGATTATTTTCAGCCTATCTAATCCCAAAGCTGAGAATTGAGGACTTACGTAACTGTGATTTTCTCTCAATTGGTTTATTGGTGTTGAATATATTGGAATTAAATTTATGAACTTGTTATACGTCCAATAAAGCACAATGCAGATGCAGTGTAGAGTATATTGGACTGACTAGGCTTTTCTTATCTCACCCTTCTACTCATGTGTTTACCTAGCTTCACTGGAAGTAAGAATCCCATCATGAAATTTACAGTTATACATTTTATGCAGCACAACATGTCCCTATATCTCAGCTTTGGGATGTGGTAGGGCAACAATTACCACACCACTGTCTTCGTCAGGACCTCCCTGAGATACGGTGTGGGTTTGAAGAAGATCTGAGGAGGTCACATTTTTCACCCAAAAAAACACTACCCCTTTGTGTTTTTTTAGACAAAATTTTTGACCGTCTCAGATTTCTTCCAAACTCACAATGTTGATTGAGCCGGCCGTGACTTACACAGGGGTGTGATTATTTCCAGCCTATCTCATCCCAAAGCTGAGATATGAGGACTAACGTAACTGGGATTTTCTCTCAATAGGTTTATTGGTGTTGAATATATTGGAATTAAATTTATGAGCTTGTTATACGTCCAATACAGCAAAATACAGATGCAGTGTAGGTTATATTGGACTGACTAGGCTTTTCTGATCGCACCCTTCTACTCATGTGTTTACCTAGCTTCACTGGAAGTAAGAATCCCATCATGAAATTTACAGCTATACATTTTATGCAGCACAACATGTCCCTATATCTAAGCTTTGGGATGTGGTAGGGCAACAATTACCACACCACTGTCATCATCAGGACCTCCCTGACACACGGTGTGAGTTTGAAGAAGATCTGAGGAGGTCACTTTTTTCACCCAAAAAAACACTAAGGGGTACCTGTTTGTGTTTTTTTAGACTAAATTTTTGACCGTCTCAGATTTCTTCCAAACTCATGATGTTGATTAAGCAGGTCCTGACTTACACAGGGGTGTGATTATTTTCAGCCTATCTCATCCCAAAGCTGAGAATTGAGGACTTACGTAACTGGGATTTTCTCTCAATTGGTTTATTGGTGTTGAATATATTGGAATTAAATTTATGAACTTGTTATACATCCAATAAAGCAAAATACAGATGCAGTGTAGAGTATATTGGACTGACTAGGCTTTTCTTATCTCACCCTTCTACTCATGGGTTTACCTAGCTTCACTGGAAGTAGGAATCCCATCATGAAATTTACAGTTATACATTTTATGCAGCATAACATGTCCCTATATCTCAGCTTTGGGATGTGGTAGGGCAAAAATTACCACACTACTCTCGTCGTCAGGACCTCCCTGACACACGGTGTGAGTTTGAAGAAGATCTGAGGAGGTCACTTTTTTCACCCAAAAAAACACTAAGGGGTACCTGTTTGTGTTTTTTTAGACTAAATTTTTGACCGTCTCAGATTTCTTCCAAACTCATGATGTTGATTAAGCAGGTCCTGACTTACACAGGGGTGTGATTATTTTCAGCCTATCTCATCCCAAAGCTGAGATATGAGGACTTACGTAACTGGGATTTTCTCTCAATAGGTTTATTGGTGTTGAATATATTGGAATTAAATTTATGAACTTGTTATACGTCCAATAAAGCAAAATACAGATGCAGTGTAGAGTATATTGGACTGACTAGGCTTTTCTTATCTCACCCTTCTACTCATGGGTTTACCTAGCTTCACTGGAAAGAGGAATCCCATCATGAAATTTACAGTTATACATTTTATGCAGCACAACATGTCCCTATATCTCAGCTTTGGGATGTGGTAGGGCAAAAATTACCACACTACTCTCGTCATCAGAACCTCCCTGACACACGGTGTGAGTTTGAAGAAGATCTGAGGAGGATACTTTTTTTCACCCAAAAAAACACTAAGGGGTACCCCTTTGTGTTTTTTTTTT
Organism: Hoplias malabaricus; assembly: GCF_029633855.1. Taxonomy (NCBI): domain Eukaryota; kingdom Metazoa; phylum Chordata; class Actinopteri; order Characiformes; family Erythrinidae; genus Hoplias; species Hoplias malabaricus. Next base: position 41,378,050 of record NC_089812.1, on the reverse strand, counting down.
TTGACTAAAATTTTGACCGTCTCAGATTTCTTCCAAACTCACGATGTTGATTAAGCAGGTCCTGACTTAGACAGGGGTGTGATTATTTTCAGCCTATCTCATCCCAAAGCTGAGAAATGAGGACTTACGTAACTGGGATTTTCTCTCAATTGGTTTATTGGTGTTGAATATATTGGAATTAAATTTATGAACTTGTTATACGTCCAATAAAGCAAAATACAGATGCAGTGTAGAGTATATTGGACTGACTAGGCTTTTCTTATCTCACCCTTCTACTCATGGGTTTACCTAGCTTCACTGGAAGTAAGAATCCCATCATGAAATTTACAGCTATACATTTTATGCAGCACAACATGTCCCTATATCTCAGCTTTGGGATGTGGTAGGGCAAAAATTACCACACCACTCTCGTCATCAGGACCTCACTGACACACGGTGTGAGTTTGAAGAAGATCTGAGGAGGTCACTTTTTTCACCCAAAAAAACACAAAGGGGTACCCCTTTGTGTTTTTTTTAGACTAACTTTTTAACCGTCTCAGATTTCTTCCAAACTCACGATGTTGATTGAGCAGGTCCTGACTTACACAGGGGTGTGATTATTTTTAGGCTATCTCATCCCAAATCTGAGATATGAGGACTAACGTAACTGGGATTTTCTCTCAAAATGTTTATTGGTGTTGAATATATTGGAATTAAATTTATGAGCTTGTTATACGTCCAATAAAGCAAAATACAGATGCAGTGTAGGTTATATTGGACTGACTAGGCTTTTCTGATCGCACCCTTCTACTCATGTGTTTACCTAGCTTCATTGGAAGTAGGAATCCCATCATGAATTTTACAGTTATACATTTTATGCAGCACAACATGTCCCTATATCTCAGCTTTGGAATGTGGTAGGGCAAAAATTACCACACCACTCTCGTCGTCAGGACCTCCCTGACACACGGTGTGAGTTTGAAGAAGATCTGAGGAGGTCACTTTTTTTCACCCAAAAAAACCCAAAGGGGTACCCCTTTGTGTTTTTTTAGACTAAATTTTTAACCGTCTCAGATTTCTTCCAAACTCACGATGTTGATTAAGCAGGTCCTGACTTACACTGATTATTTTCAGCCTATCTAATCCCAAAGCTGAGAATTGAGGACTTACGTATTTGGGATTTTCTCTCAATTGGTTTATTGGTGTTGAATATATTGGAATTGAATTTATGAACTTGGGCAAAAATTACCACACCACTCTCGTCGTCAGGACCTCCCTGACACACGGTGTGAGTTTGAAGAAGATCTGAGGAGGATACTTTTTTTCACCCAAAAAAACACTAAGGGGTACCTGTTTGTGTTTTTTTAGACTAAATTTTTGACCGTCTCAGATTTCTTCCAAACTCACGATGTTGATTAAGCAGGTCCTGACTTACACAGGGGTGTGATTATTTTCAGCCTATCTAATCCTAAAGCTGAGAATTGAGGACTTACGTAACTGGGATTTTCTCTCAATTGGTTTATTGGTGTTGAATATATTGGAATTAAATTTATGAACTTGTTATACGTCCAATAAAGCAAAATACAGATGCAGTGTAGAGTATATTGGACTGACTAGGCTTTTCTGATCGCACCCTTCTACTCATGTGTTTACCTAGCTTCATTGGAAGTAGGAATCCCATCATGAAATTTACAGTTATACATTTTATGCAGCACAACATGTCCCTATATCTCAGCTTTGGGATGTGGTAGGGCAAAAATTACCACACCACTCTCGTCGTTAGGACCTCCCTGACAAACGGTGTGAGTTTGAAGAAGATCTGAGGAGGTCACTTTTTTTCACCCAAAAAAACACAAAGGGGTACCCCTTTGTGTTTTTTTAGACAAAATTTTTGACCGTCTCAGATTTCTTCCAAACTCACGATGTTGATTAAGCAGGTCCTGACTTACACAGGGGTGTGATTATTTTCAGCCTATCTAATCCCAAAGCTGAGAATTGAGGACTTACGTAACTGGGATTTTCTCTCAATTGGTTTATTGGTGTTGAATATATTGGAATTGAATTTATGAACTTGGGCAAAAATTACCACACCACTCTCGTCGTCAGGACCTCCCTGACACACGGTGTGAGTTTGAAGAAGATCTGAGGAGGATACTTTTTTTCACCCAAAAAAACACTAAGGGGTACCTGTTTGTGTTTTTTTAGACTAAATTTTTGACCGTCTCAGATTTCTTCCAAACTCACGATGTTGATTAAGCAGGTCCTGACTTACACAGGGGTGTGATTATTTTCAGCCTATCTAATCCTAAAGCTGAGAATTGAGGACTTACGTAACTGGGATTTTCTCTGAATTGGTTTATTGGTGTTGAATATATTGGAATTAAATTTATGAACTTGTTATACGTCCAATAAAGCAAAATACAGATGCAGTGTAGAGTATATTGGACTGACTAGGCTTTTCTTATCTCACCCTTCTACTCATGGGTTTACCTAGCTTCACTGGAAGTAAGAATCCCATCATGAAATTTACAACTATACATTTTATGCAGCACAACATGTCCCTATATCTCAGCTTTGGGATGTGGTAGGGCAAAAATTACCACACCACTGTCTTCGTCAGGACCTCCCTGACACACGGTGTGGGTTTGAAGAAGATCTGAGGAGGTCACATTTTTCACCCAAAAAAACACTAAGGGGTAGCCCTTTGTGTTTTTTTAGACTAAATTTTTGACCGTCTCAGATTTCTTCCAAACTCATGATGTTGATTAAGCAGGTCCTGACTTACACAGGGGTGTGATTATTTTCAGCCTATCTCATCCCAAAGCTGAGATATGAGGACTAACGTAACTGGGATTTTCTCTCAATAGGTTTATTGGTGTTGAATATATTGGAATTAAATTTATGAGCTTGTTATACGTCCAATAAAGCAAAATACAGATGCAATGTAGGTTATATTGGACTGCCTAGGCTTTTCTGATCGCACCCTTCTACTCATGGGTTTACCTAGCTTCACTGGAAGTAAGAATCCCATCATGAAATTTACAGCTATACATTTTATGCAGCACAACATGTCCCTATATCTCAGCTTTGGGATGTGGTAGGGCAAAAATTACCACACCACTCTCGTCATCAGGACCTCACTGACACACGGTGTGAGCTTGAAGAAGATCTGAGGAGGTCACTTTTTTCACCCAAAAAAACACTAAGGGGTACCTGTTTGTGTTTTTTTAGACTAAATTTTTGACCGTCTCAGATTTCTTCCAAACTCACGATGTTGATTAAGCAGGTCCTGACTTACACAGGGGTGTGATTATTTTCAGCCTATCTAATCCCAAAGCTGAGAATTGAGGACTTACATAACTGGGATTTTCTCTCAATTGGTTTATTGGTGTTGAATATATTGGAATTGAATTTATGAACTTGGGCAAAAATTACCACACCACTCTCGTCGTCAGGACCTCCCTGACACACGGTGTGAGTTTGAAGAAGATCTGAGGAGGATACTTTTTTTCACCCAAAAAAACACTAAGGGGTACCTGTTTGTGTTTTTTTAGACTAAATTTTTGACCGTCTCAGATTTCTTCCAAACTCACGATGTTGATTAAGCAGGTCCTGACTTACACAGGGGTGTGATTATTTTCAGCCTATCTCATCCCAAAGCTGAGATATGAGGACTTACGTAACTGGGATTTTCTCTCAATAGGTTTATTGGTGTTGAATATATTGGAATTAAATTTATGAGCTTGTTATACGTCCAATAAAGCAAAATACAGATGCAATGTAGGTTATATTGGACTGCCTAGGCTTTTCTGATCGCACCCTTCTACTCATGGGTTTACCTAGCTTCACTGGAAGTAAGAATCCCATCATGAAATTTACAGCTATACATTTTATGCAGCACAACATGTCCCTATATCTCAGCTTTGGGATGTGGTAGGTCAAAAATTACCACACCACTCTCGTCATCAGGACCTCACTGACACACGGTGTGAGTTTGAAGAAGATCTGAGGAGGTCACTTTTTTCACCCAAAAAAACACTAAGGGGTACCCCTTTGTGTTTTTTTAGACTAAATTTTTGACCGTCTCAGATTTCTTCCAAACTCACGATGTTGATTAAGCAGGTCCTGACTTACACAGGGGTGTGATTATTTTCAGCCTATCTAATCCCAAAGCTGAGAATTGAGGACTTACGTAACTGGGATTTTCTCTCAATTGGTTTATTGGTGTTGAATATATTGGAATTGAATTTATGAACTTGGGCAAAAATTACCACACCACTCTCGTCGTCAGGACCTCCCTGACACACGGTGTGAGTTTGAAGAAGATCTGAGGAGGATACTTTTTTTCACCCAAAAAAACACTAAGGGGTACCTGTTTGTGTTTTTTTAGACTAAATTTTTGACCGTCTCAGATTTCTTCCAAACTCACGATGTTGATTAAGCAGGTCCTGACTTACACAGGGGTGTGATTATTTTCAGCCTATCTAATCCTAAAGCTGAGAATTGAGGACTTACGTAACTGGGATTTTCTCTCAATTGGTTTATTGGCGTTGAATATATTGGAATTAAATTTATGAACTTGTTATACGTCCAATAAAGCAAAATACAGATGCGGTGTAGAGTATATTGGACTGACTAGGCTTTTCTTATCTCACCCTTCTACTCATGGGTTTACCTAGCTTCACTGGAAGTAAGAATCCCATCATGAAATTTACAACTATACATTTTATGCAGCACAACATGTCCCTATATCTCAGCTTTGGGATGTGGTAGGGCAAAAATTACCACACCACTGTCTTCGTCAGGACCTCCCTGACACACGGTGTGGGTTTGAAGAAGATCTGAGGAGGTCACATTTTTCACCCAAAAAAACACTAAGGGGTACCTGTTTGTGTTTTTTTAGACTAAATTTTTGACCGTCTCAGATTTCTTCCAAACTCACGATGTTGATTAAGCAGGTCCTGACTTACACAGGGGTGTGATTATTTTCAGCCTATCTCATCCCAAAGCTGAGATATGAGGACTTACGTAACTGGGATTTTCTCTCAATAGGTTTATTGGTGTTGAATATATTGGAATTAAATTTATGAACTTGTTATACGTCCAATAAAGCAAAATACAGATGCAGTGTAGAGTATATTGGACTGACTAGGCTTTTCTTATCTCACCCTTCTACTCATGTGTTTACCTAGCTTCACTGGAAGTAGGAATCCCATCATGAAATTTACAGTTATACATTTTATGCAGCACAACATGTCCCTATATCTCAGCTTTGGGATGTGGTAGGGCAAAAATTACCACACTACTCTCGTCATCAGGACCTCCCTGACACACGGTGTGAGTTTGAAAAACATCTGAGGAGGTCACTTTTTTCACCCAAAAAAACACTAAGGGGTACCTGTTTGTGTTTTTTTAGACTAAATTTTTGACCGTCTCAGATGTCTTCCAAACTCACGATGTTGATTAAGCAGGTCCTGACTTACACAGGGGTGTGATTATTTTCAGCCTATCTCATCCCAAAGCTGAGATATGAGGACTTACGTAACTGGGATTTTCTCTCAATTGGTTTATTGGAATTGAATTTATGAACTTGGGCAAAAATTACCACACCACTCTCTTCGTCAGGACCTCCCTGACACATGGTTTGAGTTTGAAGAAGGTCTGAGGAGGATACTTTTTTTCACTCAAAAAAACACTAAGGGGTACCCTTTTGTGTTTTTTTTTTTGATTAAAATTATGACCGTCTCAGATTTCTTCCAAACTCACGATGTTGATTAAGCAGGTCCTGACTTACACAGGGGTGTGATTATTTTCAGCCTATCTAATCCTAAAGCTGAGAATTGAGGACTTACGTAACTGGGATTTTCTCTCAATTGGTTTATTGGTGTTGAATATATTGGAATTAAATTTATGAACTTGTTATACGTCCAATAAAGCAAAATACAGATGCGGTATATTGGACTGACTAGGCTTTTCTTATCTCACCCTTCTACTCATGGGTTTACCTAGCTTCACTGGAAGTAGGAATTCCATCATGAAATTTACAGTTATACATTTTATGCAGCACAACATGTCCCTATATCTCAGCTTTGGGATGTGGTAGGGCAAAAATTACCGCACTACTCTCGTCGTCAGGACCTCCCTGACACACGGTGTGAGTTTGAAGAAGATCTGAGGAGATCACTTTTTTCACCCAAAAAAACACTAAGGGGTACCTGTTTGTGTTTTTTTAGACTAAATTTTTGACCGTCTCAGATGTCTTCCAAACTCACGATGTTGATTAAGCAGGTCCTGACTTACACAGGGGTGTGATTATTTTCAGCCTATCTCATCCCAAAGCTGAGATATGAGGACTTACGTAACTGGGATTTTCTCTCAATTGGTTTATTGGTGTTGAATATATTGGAATTGAATTTATGAACTTGGGCAAAAATTATCACACCACTCTCTTCGTCAGGACCTCCCTGACACATGGTTTGAGTTTGAAGAAGATCTGAGGAGGATACTTTTTTTCACCCAAAAAAACACTAAAGGGTACCCTTTTGCGTTTTTTTTTTTGACTAAAATTATGACCGTCTCAGATTTCTTCCAAACTCACGATGTTGATTAAGCAGGTCCTGACTTACACAGGGGTGTGATTATTTTCAGCCTATCTCATCCCAAAGCTGAGATATGAGGACTTACGTAACTGGGATTTTCTCTCAATAGGTTTATTGGTGTTGAATATATTGGAATTAAATTTATGAACTTGTTATACATCCAATAAAGCAAAATACAGATGCAGTGTAGAGTATATTGGACTGACTAGGCTTTTCTTATCTCACCCTTCTACTCATGGGTTTACCTAGCTTCATTGGAAGTAGGAATCCCATCATGAAATTTACAGTTATACATTTTATGCAGCACAACATGTCCCTATATCTCAGCTTTGGGATGTGGTAGGGCAAAAATTACCACACCACTCTCGTCGTCAGGACCTCCCTGACACACGGTGTGAGTTTGAAGAAGATCTGAGGAGGTCACTTTTTTTCACCCAAAAAAACACAAAGGGGTACCTGTTTGTGTTTTTTTAGACTAAATTTTTGACCGTCTCAGATTTCTTCCAAACTCACGATGTTGATTAAGCAGGTCCTGACTTACACAGGGGTGTGATTATTTTCAGCCTATCTAATCCCAAAGCTGAGAAATGAGGACTTACGTAACTGGGATTTTCTCTCAATTGGTTTATTGGTGTTGAATATATTGGAATTGAATTTATGAACTTGGGCAAAAATTACCACACCACTCTCGTCGTCAGGACCTCCCTGACACACGGTGTGAGTTTGAAGAAGATCTGAGGAGGATACTTTTCTTCACCCAAAAAAACACTAAGGGGTACCTGTTTGTGTTTTTTTAGACTAAATTTTTGACCGTCTCAGATTTCTTCCAAACTCACGATGTTGATTAAGCAGGTCCTGACTTACACAGGGGTGTGATTATTTTCAGCCTATGAAATCCTAAAGCTGAGGATTGAGGACTTACGTAACTGGGATTTTCTCTCAATTGGTTTATTGGTGTTGAATATATTGGAATTAAATTTATGAACTTGTTATACGTCCAATAAAGCAAAATACAGATGCAGTGTAGAGTATATTGGACTGACTAGGCTTTTCTTATCTCACCCTTCTACTCATGGGTTTACCTAGCTTCACTGGAAGTAGGAATCCCATCATGAAATTTACAGTTATACATTTTATGCAGCACAACATGTCCCTATATCTCAGCTTTGGGATGTGGTAGGGCAAAAATTACCGCACCACTCTCGTCGTCAGGACCTCCTTGACACACGGTGTGAGTTTGAAGAAGATCTGAGGAGGATACTTTTTTTCACCCAAAAAAACACAAAGGGGTACCCCTTTGTGTTTTTTTAGACTAAATTTTTGACCGTCTCAGATTTCTTCCAAACTCACGATGTTGATTAAGCAGGTCCTGACTTACACAGGGGTGTGATTATTTTCAGCCTATCTAATCCTAAAGCTGAGAATTGAGGACTTACGTAACTGGGATTTTCTCTCAATTGGTTTATTGGTGTTGAATATATTGGAATTAAATTTATGAACTTGTTATACGTCCAATAAAGCAAAATACAGATGCGGTGTAGAGTATATTGGACTGACTAGGCTTTTCTTATCTCACCCTTCTACTCATGGGTTTACCTAGCTTCACTGGAAGTAGGAATCCCATCATGAAATTTACAGTTATACATTTTATGCAGCACAACATGTCCCTATATCTCAGCTTTGGGATGTGGTAGGGCAAAAATTACCGCACCACTCTCGTCGTCAGGACCTCCCTGACACACGGTGTGAGTTTGAAGAAGATCTGAGGAGGTCACTTTTTTTCACCCAAAAAACACAAAGGGGTACCCCTTTGTGTTTTTTTAGACTAAATTTTTGACCGTCTCAGATTTCTTCCAAACTCACGTTGTTGATTAAGCAGGTCCTGACTTACACAGGGGTGTGATTATTTTCAGCCTATCTAATCCCAAAGCTGAGAATTGAGGACTTACATAACTGGGATTTTCTCTCAATTGGTTTATTGGTGTTGAATATATTGGAATTGAATTTATGAACTTGGGCAAAAATTACCACACCACTCTCGTCGTCAGGACCTCCCTGACACACGGTGTGAGTTTGAAGAAGATCTGAGGAGGATACTTTTTTTCACCCAAAAAAACACTAAGGGGTACCTGTTTGTGTTTTTTTAGACAAAATTTTTGACCGTCTCAGATTTTTTCCAAACTCATGATGTTGATTGAGCAGGTCCTGACTTACACAGGGGTGTGATTATTTTCAGCCTATCTCATCCCAAAGCTGAGATATGAGGACTAACGTAACTAGGATTTTCGCTCAGTATGTTTATTGGTGTTGAATATATTAGAATTAAATTTATGAGCTTGTTATACGTCCAATAAAGCAAAATACAGATGCAATGTAGGATATATTGGACTGACTAGGCTTTTCTGATCGCACCCTTCTACTCATGTGTTTACCTAGCTTCAATGGAAGTAGGAATCCCATCATGAAATTAATTTGCAGTTATACATTTTATGCAGCACAACATGTCCCTATATCTCAGCTTTGTGATGTGGTAGGGCAAAAATTACCACACCACTGTCTTCGTCAGGACCTACCTGACACACGGTGTGGGTTTGAAGAAGATCTGAGAAGGTCACATATTTTACCCAAAAGAGCACTAAAGGGTACCCCTTTGTGTTTTTTTAGACAAAATTTTTGACCGTCTCAGATTTCTTCCAAACTCATGATGTTGATTGAGCAGGTCCTGACTTACACAGGGGTGTGATTATTTTCAGCCTATCTCATCCCAAAGCTGAGATATGAGGACTAACGTAACTGGGATTTTCTCTCAATAGGTTTGTTGGTGTTGAATATATTGGAATTAAATTTATGAGTTTGTTATACGTCCAATAAAGCAAAATACAGATGCAATGTAGGTTATATTGGACTGACTAGGCTTTTCTGATCGCACCCTTCTAGTCATGTGTTTACCTAGCTTCACTGGAAGTAGGAATCCCATCATGAAATTTACAGTTTTACATTTTATGCAGCAAAACATGTCCCTATATCTCAGCTTTGGGATGTGGTAGGGCAACAATTACCACACCACTGTCTTCGTCAGGACCTCCCTGACACACGGTGTGGGTTTGAAGAAGATCTGAGGAGGTCACATTTTTCACCCAAAAAAACACTACCCCTTTGTGTTTTTTTAGACAAAATTTTTGACCGTCTCAGATTTCTTCCAAACTCACAATGTTGATTGAGCAGGTCCTGACTTACACAGGGGTGTGATTATTTTCAACCTATCTCATCCCAAAGCTGAGATATGAGGACTAACGTAACTGGGATTTTCTCTCAATAGGTTTATTGGTGTTGAATATTTTGGAATTAAATTTATGAACTTGTTATACGTCCAATAAAGCAAAATACAGATGCAATGTAGGTTATATTGGACTGACTAGGCTTTTCTGATCGCACCCTTCTACTCATGTGTTTACCTAGCTTCACTGGAAGTAAGAATCCCATCATGAAATTTAAAGTTATACATTTTATGCAGCACAACATGTCCCTAAATCTCAGCTTTGGGATGTGGTAGGGCAAAAATCACCACACCACTGTCTTCGTCAGGACCTCCCTGACACACGGTGTGGGTTTGAAGAAGATCTGAGGAGGTCACATTTTTCACCTAAAAAAAAAAACTAAGGGGTACCCCATTGTGGTTTTTTAGACTAAATTTTTGACCGTCTCAGACTTCTTCCAAACTCACGATGTTGATTGAGCAGGTCCTGACTTACACAGGGGTGTGATTATTTTTAGCCTATCTCATCCCAAAGCTGAGATATGAGGACTAACGTAACTGGGATTTTCTCTCAATAGGTTTGTTGGTGTTGAATATTTTGGAATTAAATTGATGAGCTTGTTATACGTCCAATAAAGCAAAATACAGATGCAGTGTAGGTTATATTAGATTGACTAGGCTTTTCTGATCACACCCTTCTACTCATGTGTTTACCTAGCTTCACTGAAAGTAAGAATCCCATCATGAAATTTATAGTTATACATTTTATGCAGCACAACATGATCCTATATCTCAGCTTTGGGATGTGGTAGGGCAACAATTACCACACCACTGTCTTCGTCAGGACCTCCCTGACACACGGTGTGGGTTTGAAGAAGATCTTAAGAGGTCACATTTTTCACCCAAAAAAAAACCACTAAGGGGTACCCCTTTGTGTTTTTTTAGACTAAATTTTTGACCGTCTCAGATTTCTTCCAAACTCACAATGTTGATTGAGCAGGTCCTGACTTACACAGGGGTGTGATTATTTTTTAGCCTATCTCATCCCAAAGCTGAGATATGAGGACTAACGTAACTGGGATTTTCTCTCAATAGGTTTATTGGTGTTGAATATATTGGAATTAAATTAATAAGCTTGTTATACGTCCAATAAAGCAAAATACAGATGCAATGTAGGATATATTGGACTGACTAGGCTTTTCTGATCGCACCCTTCTACTCATGTGTTTACCTAGCTTCACTGGAAGTAAGAATCCCATCATGAAATTTACAGTTATACATTTTATGCAGCACAACATGTGCCTATATCTCAGCTTTGGGATGTGGTAGGGCAACAATTACCACACCACTGTCTTCGTCAGGACCTCCTAGACACACGGTGTGGGTTTGAAGAAGATCTGAGGAGGTCACATTTTTCACCCAAAAAAACACTAAGGGGTACCCCATTGTGGTTTTTTAGACTAAATTTTTGACCGTCTCAGACTTCTTCCAAACTCACGATGTTGATTGAGCAGGTCCTGACTAACACAGGGGTGTGATTATTTTCAGCCTATCTCATCCCAAAGCTGAGATATGAGGACTAACGTAACTGGGATTTTCTCTCAAAAGGTTTATTGGTGTTGAATATATTGGAATTAAATTTATGAGCTTGTTATACGTCCAATAAAGCAAAATACAGATGCAATGTAGGATATATTGGACAGACTAGGCTTTTCTGATCGCACCCTTCTACTCGTATGTTTACCTAGCTTCACTGCGAGTAGGAATCCCATCATGAAATTTACAGTTATACATTTTATGCAGCACAACATGTGCCTATATCTCAGCTTTGGGATGTGGTAGAGCAACAATTACCACACCACTGTCATCGTCAGGACCTCCCTGACACACGGTGTGGGTTTGAAGAAGATTTGAGGAGGTCACATTTTTCACCTAAAAAAAAAAAACACTAAGGGGTACCCCTTTGTGTTTTTTTTAGACTAACTTTTTAACCGTCTCAGATTTCTTCCAAACTCACAATGTTGATTGAGCAGGTCCTGACTTACACAGGGGTGTGATTATTTTTTAGCCTATCTCATCCCAAAGCTGACATATGAGGACTAACGTAACTGGGATTTTCTCTCAATAGGTTTATTGGTGTTGAATATATTGGAATTAAATTTATAAGGTTGTTATACGTCCAATAAAGCAAATTACAGATGCAATGTAGGATATATTGGACGGACTAGGCTTTTCTGATCGCACCCTTCTACTCATGTGTTTACCTAGCTTCACTGGAAGTAAGAAACCCATCATGAAATTTACAGTTATACATTTTATGCAGCACAACATGTCCCTATATCTCAGCTTTGGGATGTCGTAGAGCAACAATTACCACACCACTGTAATCGTCAGGACCTCCCTGACACACGGTGTGGGTTTGAAGAAGATTTGAGGAGGTCACATTTTTCACCTAAAAAAAAAAAACACTAAGGGGTACCCCTTTGTGTTTTTTTTAGACTAACTTTTTAACCGTCTCAGATTTCTTCCAAACTCACAATGTTGATTGAGCAGGTCCTGACTTACACAGGGGTGTGATTATTTTTTAGCCTATCTCATCCCAAAGCTGACATATGAGGACTAACGTAACTGGGATTTTCTCTCAATAGGTTTATTGGTGTTGAATATATTGGAATTAAATTTATAAGCTTGTTATACGTCCAATAAAGCAAATTACAGATGCAATGTAGGATATATTGGACGGACTAGGCTTTTCTGATCGCACCCTTCTACTCATGTGTTTACCTAGCTTCACTGGAAGTAAGAATCCCATCATGAAATTTACAGTTATACATTTTATGCAGCACAACATGTCCCTATATCTCAGCTTTGGGATGTGGTAGAGCAACAATTACCACACCACTGTAATCGTCAGGACCTCCCTGACACACGGTGTGGGTTTGAAGAAGATCTGAGAAGGTCACATTTTTCACCTAAAAAAAAACACTAAGGGGTACCCCTTTGTGTTTTTTTAGACTAAATTTTTGACCATCTCAGATTTCTTCCAAACTCACGATGTTGATTGAGCAGGTCCTGACTTACACAGGGGTATGATTATTTTCAGCCTATCTCATCCCAAAGCTGAGATATGAGGACTAACGTAACTGGGATTTTCTCTCAAAAGGTTTATTGGTGTTGAATATATTGGAATTAAATTTATGAGCTTGTTATACGTCCAATAAAGCAAAATACAGATGCAATGTAGGTTATATTGTACTGACTAGGCTTTTCTGATCGCACCCTTCTACTCATGTATTTACCTAGCTTCACTGAAAGTAGGAATCCCATCATGAAATTTACAGTTATACATTTTATGCAGCACAACATGTCCCTATATCTCAGCTTTGGGATGTGGTAGGGCAACAATTACCACACCACTGTCTTCGTCAGGACCTCCCAGACACACGGTGTGGGTTTGAAGAAGATCTGAGGAGGTCACATTTTTCACCCAAAAAAACACTAAGGAGTACCCCATTGTGGTTTTTTAGACTAAATTTTTGACCGTCTCAGACTTCTTCCAAACTCACGATGTTGATTGAGCAGGTCCTGACTTACACAGGGGTGTGATTATTTTCAGCCTGTCTCATCCCAAAGCTGAGATATGAGGACTTACGTAACTGGGGTTTTCTCTCAATAGGTTTATTGGTGTTGAATATATTGGAATTAAATTCATGAACTTGTTATACGTCCAATAAAGCAAAATACAGATGCAATGTAGGATATATTGGACTGACTAGGCTTTTCTGATCGCACCCTTCTACTCATGTGTTTACCTAGCTTCACTGGAAGTAAAAATCCCATCATGAAATTTACAGTTATACATTTTATGCAGCACAACATGTCCCTATATCTCAGCTTTGGGATGTGGTAGGGCAACAATTACCACACCACTGTCTTCGTCAGGACCTCCCTGACACACAGTGTGGGTTTGAAGAAGATCTGAGGAGGTCACATTTTTCACCGTCTCAGATTTCTTCCAAACTCACGATGTTGATTAAGCAGGTCCTGACTTACACAGGGGTGTGATTATTTTCAGCCTATCTCATCCCAAAGCTGAGATATGAGGACTTACGTAACTAGGATTTTCTCTCAATAGGTTTATTGGTGTTTAATATATTGGAATTAAATTCATGAACTTGTTATACGTCCAATAAAGCAAAATACAGATGCAATGTAGGATATATTGGACTGACTAGGCTTTTCTGATCACACCCTTCTACTCATGTGTTTACCTAGCTTCACTGGAAGTAGGAATCCCATCATGAAATTTACAGTTATACATTTTATGCAGCACAACATGTCCCTATATCTCAGGTTTGGGATGTGGTAGGGCAAAAATTACCACACCACTGTCTTCGTCAGGACCTCCCTGACACACGGTGTGGGTTTGAAGAAGATTTGAGGAGGTCACATATTTCACCCAAAAAACACTAAGGGGTAACCCTTTGTGGTTTTTTAGACTAAATTTTTGACCGTCTCAGATTTCTTCCAAACTCACGATGTTTATTGAGTAAGTTCTGACTTACACAGGGGTGTGATTATTTTCAGCCTATCTCATCCCAAAGCTGAGATATGAGGACTTACGTAACTGGGATTTTCTCTCAATAGGTTTATTGGTGTTGAATATATTGGAATTAAATTAATAAGCTTGTTATACGTCCAATAAAGCAAAATACAGATGCAATGTAGGATATATTGGACTGACTAGGCTTTTCTGATCGCACCCTTCTACTCATGCGTTTATCTAGCTTCACTGGAAGTAAGAATCCCATCATGAAATTTACAGTTATACATTTTATGCAGCACAACATGTCCCTATATCTCAGCTTTGGGATGTGGTAGGGCAACAATTACCACACCACTGTCTTCGTCAGGACCTCCCAGACACACGGTGTGGGTTTGAAGAAGATCTGAGGAGGTCACATTTTTCACCCAAAAAAACACTAAGGGGTACCCCATTGTGGTTTTTTAGACTAAATTTTTGACCGTCTCAGACTTCTTCCAAACTCACGATGTTGATTGAGCAGGTCCTGACTTACACAGGGGTGTGATTATTTTCAGCCTGTCTCATCCCAAAGCTGAGATATGAGGACTTACGTAACTGGGGTTTTCTCTCAATAGGTTTATTGGTGTTGAATATATTGGAATTAAATTCATGAACTTGTTATACGTCCAATAAAGCAAAATACAGATGCAATGTAGGATATATTGGACTGACTAGGCTTTTCTGATCGCACCCTTCTACTCATGTGTTTACCTAGCTTCACTGGAAGTAAAAATCCCATCATGAAATTTACAGTTATACATTTTATGCAGCACAACATGTCCCTATATCTCAGCTTTGGGATGTGGTAGGGCAACAATTACCACACCACTGTCTTCGTCAGGACCTCCCTGACACACGGTGTGGGTTTGAAGAAGATCTGAGGAGGTCACATTTTTCACCGTCTCAGATTTCTTCCAAACTCACGATGTTGATTAAGCAGGTCCTGACTTACACAGGGGTGTGATTGTTTTCAGCCTATCTCATCCCAAAGCTGAGATATGAGGACTTACGTAACTAGGATTTTCTCTCAATTGGTTTATTGGTGTTGAATATATTGGAATTAAATTCATGAACTTGTTATACGTCCAATAAAGCAAAATACAGATGCAATGTAGGATATATTGGACTGACTAGGCTTTTCTGATCACACCCTTTTACTCATGTGTTTACCTAGCTTCACTGGAAGTAGGAATCCCATCATGAAATTTACAGTTATACATTTTATGCAGCACAACATGTCCCTATATCTCAGGTTTGGGATGTGGTAGGGCAACAATTACCACACCACTGTCTTCGTCAGGACCTCCCTGACACACGGTGTGGGTTTGAAGAAGATTTGAGGAGGTCACATTTTTCACCCAAAAAAACACTAAGGGGTACCCCTTTGTGTTTTTTTAGACTAAATCTTTGACCGTCTCAGATTTCTTCCAAACTCACGATGCTGATTAAGCAGGTCCTGACTCACAAAGGGGTGTGATTATTTTCAGCCTATCTCATCCCAAAGCTGAGATATGAGGACTAACGTAACTGGGATTTTCTCTCAATAGGTTTATTGATGTTGAATATATTGAAATTAAATGTATTAGCTTGTTATACGTCCAATAAAGCAAAATACAGATGCAATGTAGGTTATATTGGACTGACTAGGCTTTTCTGATCACACCCTTCTACTCATGTGTTTACCTAGCTTCACTGCAAGTAGGAGTCCCATCATGAAATTTACAGTTATACATTTTATGCAGCACAACATGTCCCTATATCTCAGCTTTGGGATGTGGTAGGGCAACAATTACCACACCACTGTCTTCGTCAGGACCTCCCTGACACACGGTGTGGGTTTGAAGAAGATTTGAGGAGGTCACATATTTCACCCAAAAAACACTAAGGGGTAACCCTTTGTGGTTTTTTAGACTAAATTTTTGACCATCTCAGATTTCTTCCAAACTCACGATGTTGATTGAGCAGGTCCTGACTTACACAGGGGTGTGATTATTTTCAGCCTATCTCATCCCAAAGCTGAGATATGAGGACTTACGTAACTGGGATTTTCTCTCAATAGGTTTATTGGTGTTGAATATATTGGAATTAAATTTATGAACTTGTTATACGTCCAATAAAGCAAAATACAGATGCAGTGTAGAGTATATTGGACTGACTAGGCTTTTCTTATCTCACCCTTCTACTCATGGGTTTACCTAGCTTCACTGGAAGTAGGAATCCCATCATGAAATTTACAGTTATACATTTTATGCAGCACAACATGTCCCTATATCTCAGCTTTGGGATGTGGTAGGGCAACAATTACCACACCATTGTCTTCGTCAGGACCTCTCTGACACACGGTGTGGGTTTGAAGAAGATCTTAAGAGGTCACATTTTTCACCCAAAAAAAACCCACTAGACTAAATTTTTGACCGTCTCAGATTTCTTCCAAACTCACGATGTTGATTAAGCAGGTCCTGACGTATACAGGGGTGTGATTATTTTCAGCCTATCTCATCCCAAAGCTGAGATATGAGGACTTACGGAACTGTGATTTTCTCTCAATAGGTTTATTGGTGTTGAATATATTGGAATTAAATTTATGAACTTGTTATATGTCCAATAAAGCAAAATACAGATGCAGTGTAGAGTATATTGGACTGACTAGGCTTTTCTTATCTCACCCTTCTACTCATGGGTTTACCTAGCTTCACTGGAAGTAGGAATCCCATCATGAAATTTACAGCTATACATTTTATGCAGCACAACATGTCCCTATATCTCAGCTTTGGGATGTGGTAGGGCAAAAATTACCACACCACTCTCTTCGTCAGGACCTCCCTGACAGATCTGAGGAGGTCACTTTTTTCACGCAAAAAACCAATAAGGAGTACCCCTTTGTGTTTTTTTAGACTAAATTTTTGACCATCTCAGATTTCTTCCAAACTCACAATGTTGATTGAGCAGGCCTTGACTTACACAGGGGTGTGATTATTTCCAGCCTATCTCATCCCAAAGCTGAGATATGAGGACTAACGTAACTGGGATTTTCTCTCAATAGGTTTATTGGTGTTGAATATATTGGAATTAAATTTATGAGCTTGTTATACGTCCAATAAAGCAAAATACAGATGCAGTGTAGGTTATATTGGACTGACTAGGCTTTTCTGATCGCACCCTTCTACTCATGCGTTTACCTAGCTTCACTGGAAGTAAGAATCCCATCATGAAACTTACAGTTATACATTTTATGCAGCACAACATGTCCCTATATCTCAGCTTTGGGATGTGGTAGGGCAACAATTACCACACCATTGTCTTCGTCAGGACCTCTCTGACACACGGTGTGGGTTTGAAGAAGATCTTAAGAGGTCACATTTTTCACCCAAAAAAAACCCACTAAGGGGTACCCCTTTGTGTTTTTTTAGACTAACTTTTTAACCGTCTCAGATTTCTTCCAAACTCATGATGTTGATTGAGCAGGTTCTGACTTACACAGGGGTGTGATTATTTTCAGCCTGTCTCATCCCAAAGCTGAGATATGAGGACTAATGTAACTGGGATTTTCTCTCAATAGGTTTATTGGTGTTGAATATATTGGAATTAAATTGATGAGCTTGTTATACGTCCAATAAAGCAAAATACAGATGCAATGTAGGTTATATTGGACTGACTAGGCTTTTCTGATCGCACCCTTCTACTCGTGTGTTTACCTAGCTTCACTGGAAGTAGGAATCCCATCATGAAATTTACAGTTATACATTTTATGCAGCACAACATGTCCCTATATCTCAGCTTTGGGATGTGGTAGGGCAAAAATTACCACACCACTCTCGTCATCAGGACCTCCCTGACACACGGTGTGCGTTTGAAGAAAATCTGAGGAGGTCACTTTTTTCACCCAAAAAAACACAAAGGGGTACCCCTTTGTGTTTTTTTTAGACTAACTTTTTAACCATCTCAGATTTCTTCCAAACTCACGATGTTGATTGAGCAGGTCCTGACTTACACAGGGGTGTGATTATTTTTAGCCTATCTCATCCCAAAGCTGAGATATGAGGACTAACGTAACTGGGATTTTCTCTCAAAATGTTTATTGGTGTTGAATATATTGGAATTAAATTTATGAACTTGTTATACGTCCAATAAAGCAAAATACAGATGCAGTGTAGAGTATATTGGACTGACTAGGCTTTTCTTATCTCAACCTTCTACTCGTATGTTTACCTAGCTTCACTGCGAGTAGGAATCCCATCATGAAATTTACAGTTATACAATTTATGCAGCACAACATGTGCCAACACTTTATTGGTGTTGAATATATTGGAATTAAATTTATGAGCTTGTTATACGTCCAATAAAGCAAAATACAGATGCAGTATAGAGTATATTGGACTGACTAGGCTTTTCTTATCTCACCCTTCTACTCATGGGTTTACCTAGCTTCACTGGAAGTAGGAGTCCCATCATGAAATTTACAGTTATACAGTTTATGCAGCACAACATGTCCCTATATCTCAGCTTTGGGATGTGGTAGGGCAACAATTACCACACCATTGTCTTCGTCAGGACCTCTCTGACACACGGTGTGGGTTTGAAGAAGATCTTAAGAGGTCACATTTTTCACCCAAAAAAAACCCACTAGACTAAATTTTTGACCGTCTCAGATTTCTTCCAAACTCACGATGTTGATTAAGCAGGTCCTGACGTATACAGGGGTGTGATTATTTCCAGCCTATCTCATCCCAAAGCTGAGATATGAGGACTAACGTAACTGGGATTTTCTCTCAATAGGTTTATTGGTGTTGAATATATTGGAATTAAATTTATGAGCTTGTTATACGTCCAATAAAGCAAAATACAGATGCAATGTAGGTTATATTGGACTGACTAGGCTTTTCTGATCGCACCCTTCTACTCGTGTGTTTACCTAGCTTCACTGGAAGTAGGAATCCCATCATGAAATTTACAGTTATACATTTTATGCAGCACAACATGTCCCTATATCTCAGCTTTGGGATGTGGTAGGGCAAAAATTACCACACCACTCTCGTCGTTAGGACCTCCCTGACACACGGTGTGAGTTTGAAGAAGATCTGAGGAGGATACTTCTTTTCACGCAAAAAACCACTAAGGGGTACCCGTTTGTGTTTTTTTAGATTAAATTTTTGACCGTCTCAGATTTCTTCCAAACTCACGATGTTGATTAAGCAGGTCCTGACTTACACAGGGGTGTGATTATTTTCAGCCTATCTAATCCCAAAGCTGAGAATTGAGGACTTACGTAACTGTGATTTTCTCTCAATTGGTTTATTGGTGTTGAATATATTGGAATTAAATTTATGAACTTGTTATACGTCCAATAAAGCACAATACAGATGCAGTGTAGAGTATATTGGACTGACTAGGCTTTTCTTATCTCAACCTTCTACTCGTATGTTTACCTAGCTTCACTGCGAGTAGGAATCCCATCATGAAATTTACAGTTATACAATTTATGCAGCACAACATGTGCCTATATCTCAGCTTTGGGATGTGGTAGAGCAACAATTACCACACCACTGTCATCATCAGGACCTCCCTGACACACGGTGTGGGGTTGAAGAAGATCTTAGGAGGTCACATTTTTCACCTAAAAAAAAAACACTAAGGGGTACCCCTTTGTGTTTTTTTTAGACTAACTTTTTAACCGTCTCAGATTTCTTCCAAACTCATGATGTTGATTGAGCAGGTCCTGACTTACACAGGGGTGTGATTATTTTCAGCCTGTCTCATCCCAAAGCTGAGATATGAGGACTAACGTAACTGGGATTTTCTCTCAATAGGTTTATTGGTGTTGAATATATTGGAATTAAATTTATGAGCTTGTTATACGTCCAATAAAGCAAAATACAGATGCAATGTAGGTTATATTGGACTGACTAGGCTTTTCTGATCGCACCCTTCTACTCATGTGTTTACCTAGCTTCACTGGAAGTAGGAATCCCATCATGAAATTTACAGTTATACATTTTATGCAGCACAACATGTCCCTATATCTCAGCTTTGGGATGTGGTAGGGCAAAAATTACCACACCACTCTCGTCATCAGGACCTCCCTGACACACGGTGTGCGTTTGAAGAAAATCTGAGGAGGTCACTTTTTTCACCCAAAAAAACACAAAGGGGTACCCCTTTGTGTTTTTTTTAGACTAACTTTTTGACCGTCTCAGATTTCTTCCAAACTCACGATGTTGATTAAGCAGGTCCTGACTTACACAGGGGTGTGATTATTTTCAGCCTATCTAATCCCAAAGCTGAGAATTGAGGACTTACGTAACTGGGATTTTCTCTCAATTGGTTTATTGGTGTTGAATATATTGGAATTGAATTTATGAACTTGGGCAAAAATTACCACACCACTCTCGTCGTCAGGACCTCCCTGACACACGATGTGAGTTTGAAGAAGATCTGAGGAGGTCACTTTTTTCACCCAAAAAAACACTAAGGGGTACCTGTTTGTGTTTTTTTAGACTAAATTTTTGACCGTCTCAGATTTCTTCCAAACTCACGATGTTGATTAAGCAGGTCCTGACTTACACAGGGGTGTGATTATTTTCAGCCTATCTCATCCCAAAGCTGAGATATGAGGACTTACGTAACTGGGATTTTCTCTCAATAGGTTTATTGGTGTTGAATATATTGGAATTAAATTTATGAACTTGTTATACGTCCAATAAAGCAAAATACAGATGCAGTGTAGAGTATATTGGACTGACTAGGCTTTTCTTATCTCACCCTTCTACTCATGGGTTTACCTAGCTTCACTGGAAAGAGGAATCCCATCATGAAATTTACAGTTATACATTTTATGCAGCACAACATGTCCCTAGATCTCAGCTTTGGGATGTGGTAGGGCAAAAATTACCACACCACTCTCGTCATCAGGACCTCCCTGACAGACGGTGTGGGTTTGAAGAAGATCTGAGGAGGTCACATTTTTCACCCAAAAAAACACTACCCCTTTGTGTTTTTTTAGACAAAATTTTTGACCGTCTCAGATTTCTTCCAAACTCACAATGTTGATTGAGCCGGCCGTGACTTACACAGGGGTGTGATTATTTCCAGCCTATCTCATCCCAAAGCTGAGATATGAGGACTTACGTAACTGGGATTTTCTCTCAATAGGTTTATTGGTGTTGAATATATTGGAATTAAATTTATGAGCTTGTTATACGTCCAATAAAGCAAAATACAGATGCAATGTAGGTTATATTGGACTGCCTAGGCTTTTCTGATCGCACCCTTCTACTCATGTGTTTACCTAGCTTCATTGGAAGTAGGAATCCCATCATGAAATTTACAGTTATACATTTTATGCAGCACAACATGTCCCTATATCTCAGCTTTGGAATGTGGTAGGGCAAAAATTACCACACCACTCTCGTCGTCAGGACCTCCCTGACACACGGTGTGAGTTTGAAGAAGATCTGAGGAGGTCACTTTTTTTCACCCAAAAAAACACAAAGGGGTACCCCTTTGTGTTTTTTTAGACTAAATTTTTAACCGTCTCAGATTTCTTCCAAACTCACGATGTTGATTAAGCAGGTCCTGACTTACACTGATTATTTTCAGCCTATCTAATCCCAAAGCTGAGAATTGAGGACTTACGTATTTGGGATTTTCTCTCAATTGGTTTATTGGTGTTGAATATATTGGAATTGAATTTATGAACTTGGGCAAAAATTACCACACCACTCTCGTCGTCAGGACCTCCCTGACACACGGTGTGAGTTTGAAGAAGATCTGAGGAGGATACTTTTTTTCACCCAAAAAAACACTAAGGGGTACCTGTTTGTGTTTTTTTAGACTAAATTTTTGACCGTCTCAGATTTCTTCCAAACTCACGATGTTGATTAAGCAGGTCCTGACTTACACAGGGGTGTGATTATTTTCAGCCTATCTCATCCCAAAGCTGAGATATGAGGACTTACGTAACTGGGATTTTCTCTCAATAGGTTTATTGGTGTTGAATATATTGGAATTAAATTTATGAGCTTGTTATACGTCCAATAAAGCAAAATACAGATGCAATGTAGGTTATATTGGACTGCCTAGGCTTTTCTGATCGCACCCTTCTACTCATGTGTTTACCTAGCTTCATTGGAAGTAGGAATCCCATCATGAAATTTACAGTTATACATTTTATGCAGCACAACATGTCCCTATATCTCAGCTTTGGAATGTGGTAGGGCAAAAATTACCACACCACTCTCGTCGTCAGGACCTCCCTGACACACGGTGTGAGTTTGAAGAAGATCTGAGGAGGTCACTTTTTTTCACCCAAAAAAACACAAAGGGGTACCCCTTTGTGTTTTTTTAGACTAAATTTTTAACCGTCTCAGATTTCTTCCAAACTCACGATGTTGATTAAGCAGGTCCTGACTTACACTGATTATTTTCAGCCTATCTAATCCCAAAGCTGAGAATTGAGGACTTACGTATTTGGGATTTTCTCTCAATTGGTTTATTGGTGTTGAATATATTGGAATTGAATTTATGAACTTGGGCAAAAATTACCACACCACTCTCGTCGTCAGGACCTCCCTGACACACGGTGTGAGTTTGAAGAAGATCTGAGGAGGATACTTTTTTTCACCCAAAAAAACACTAAGGGGTACCTGTTTGTGTTTTTTTAGACTAAATTTTTGACCGTCTCAGATTTCTTCCAAACTCACGATGTTGATTAAGCAGGTCCTGACTTACACAGGGGTGTGATTATTTTCAGCCTATCTAATCCTAAAGCTGAGAATTGAGGACTTACGTAACTGGGATTTTCTCTCAATTGGTTTATTGGTGTTGAATATATTGGAATTAAATTTATGAACTTGTTATACGTCCAATAAAGCAAAATACAGATGCAGTGTAGAGTATATTGGACTGACTAGGCTTTTCTGATCGCACCCTTCTACTCATGTGTTTACCTAGCTTCATTGGAAGTAGGAATCCCATCATGAAATTTACAGTTATACATTTTATGCAGCACAACATGTCCCTATATCTCAGCTTTGGGATGTGGTAGGGCAAAAATTACCACACCACTCTCGTCGTTAGGACCTCCCTGACACACGGTGTGAGTTTGAAGAAGATCTGAGGAGGTCACTTTTTTTCACCCAAAAAAACACAAAGGGGTACCTGTTTGTGTTTTTTTAGACTAAATTTTTGACCGTCTCAGATTTCTTCCAAACTCACGATGTTGATTAAGCAGGTCCTGACTTACACAGGGGTGTGATTATTTTCAGCCTATCTAATCCCAAAGCTGAGAATTGAGGACTTACGTAACTGGGATTTTCTCTCAATTGGTTTATTGGTGTTGAATATATTGGAATTGAATTTATGAACTTGGGCAAAAATTACCACACCACTCTCGTCGTCAGGACCTCCCTGACACACGGTGTGAGTTTGAAGAAGATCTGAGGAGGATACTTTTTTTCACCCAAAAAAACACTAAGGGGTACCTGTTTGTGTTTTTTTAGACTAAATTTTTGACCGTCTCAGATTTCTTCCAAACTCACGATGTTGATTAAGCAGGTCCTGACTTACACAGGGGTGTGATTATTTTCAGCCTATCTCATCCCAAAGCTGAGATATGAGGACTTACGTAACTGGGATTTTCTCTCAATAGGTTTATTGGTGTTGAATATATTGGAATTAAATTTATGAGCTTGTTATACGTCCAATAAAGCAAAATACAGATGCAATGTAGGTTATATTGGACTGCCTAGGCTTTTCTGATCGCACCCTTCTACTCATGTGTTTACCTAGCTTCATTGGAAGTAGGAATCCCATCATGAAATTTACAGTTATACATTTTATGCAGCACAACATGTCCCTATATCTCAGCTTTGGAATGTGGTAGGGCAAAAATTACCACACCACTCTCGTCGTCAGGACCTCCCTGACACACGGTGTGAGTTTGAAGAAGATCTGAGGAGGTCACTTTTTTTCACCCAAAAAAACACAAAGGGGTACCCCTTTGTGTTTTTTTAGACTAAATTTTTAACCGTCTCAGATTTCTTCCAAACTCACGATGTTGATTAAGCAGGTCCTGACTTACACTGATTATTTTCAGCCTATCTAATCCCAAAGCTGAGAATTGAGGACTTACGTATTTGGGATTTTCTCTCAATTGGTTTATTGGTGTTGAATATATTGGAATTGAATTTATGAACTTGGGCAAAAATTACCACACCACTCTCGTCGTCAGGACCTCCCTGACACACGGTGTGAGTTTGAAGAAGATCTGAGGAGGATACTTTTTTTCACCCAAAAAAACACTAAGGGGTACCTGTTTGTGTTTTTTTAGACTAAATTTTTGACCGTCTCAGATTTCTTCCAAACTCACGATGTTGATTAAGCAGGTCCTGACTTACACAGGGGTGTGATTATTTTCAGCCTATCTAATCCTAAAGCTGAGAATTGAGGACTTACGTAACTGGGATTTTCTCTCAATTGGTTTATTGGTGTTGAATATATTGGAATTAAATTTATGAACTTGTTATACGTCCAATAAAGCAAAATACAGATGCAGTGTAGAGTATATTGGACTGACTAGGCTTTTCTGATCGCACCCTTCTACTCATGTGTTTACCTAGCTTCATTGGAAGTAGGAATCCCATCATGAAATTTACAGTTATACATTTTATGCAGCACAACATGTCCCTATATCTCAGCTTTGGGATGTGGTAGGGCAAAAATTACCACACCACTCTCGTCGTTAGGACCTCCCTGACACACGGTGTGAGTTTGAAGAAGATCTGAGGAGGTCACTTTTTTTCACCCAAAAAAACACAAAGGGGTACCCCTTTGTGTTTTTTTAGACAAAATTTTTGACCGTCTCAGATTTCTTCCAAACTCACGATGTTGATTAAGCAGGTCCTGACTTACACAGGGGTGTGATTATTTTCAGCCTATCTAATCCCAAAGCTGAGAATTGAGGACTTACGTAACTGGGATTTTCTCTCAATTGGTTTATTGGTGTTGAATATATTGGAATTGAATTTATGAACTTGGGCAAAAATTACCACACCACTCTCGTCGTCAGGACCTCCCTGACACACGGTGTGAGTTTGAAGAAGATCTGAGGAGGATACTTTTTTTCACCCAAAAAAACACTAAGGGGTACCTGTTTGTGTTTTTTTAGACTAAATTTTTGACCGTCTCAGATTTCTTCCAAACTCACGATGTTGATTAAGCAGGTCCTGACTTACACAGGGGTGTGATTATTTTCAGCCTATCTCATCCCAAAGCTGAGATATGAGGACTTACGTAACTGGGATTTTCTCTCAATAGGTTTATTGGTGTTGAATATATTGGAATTAAATTTATGAGCTTGTTATACGTCCAATAAAGCAAAATACAGATGCAATGTAGGTTATATTGGACTGCCTAGGCTTTTCTGATCGCACCCTTCTACTCATGTGTTTACCTAGCTTCATTGGAAGTAGGAATCCCATCATGAAATTTACAGTTATACATTTTATGCAGCACAACATGTCCCTATATCTCAGCTTTGGAATGTGGTAGGGCAAAAATTACCACACCACTCTCGTCGTCAGGACCTCCCTGACACACGGTGTGAGTTTGAAGAAGATCTGAGGAGGTCACTTTTTTTCACCCAAAAAAACACAAAGGGGTACCCCTTTGTGTTTTTTTAGACTAAATTTTTAACCGTCTCAGATTTCTTCCAAACTCACGATGTTGATTAAGCAGGTCCTGACTTACACTGATTATTTTCAGCCTATCTAATCCCAAAGCTGAGAATTGAGGACTTACGTATTTGGGATTTTCTCTCAATTGGTTTATTGGTGTTGAATATATTGGAATTGAATTTATGAACTTGGGCAAAAATTACCACACCACTCTCGTCGTCAGGACCTCCCTGACACACGGTGTGAGTTTGAAGAAGATCTGAGGAGGATACTTTTTTTCACCCAAAAAAACACTAAGGGGTACCTGTTTGTGTTTTTTTAGACTAAATTTTTGACCGTCTCAGATTTCTTCCAAACTCACGATGTTGATTAAGCAGGTCCTGACTTACACAGGGGTGTGATTATTTTCAGCCTATCTAATCCTAAAGCTGAGAATTGAGGACTTACATAACTGGGATTTTCTCTCAATTGGTTTATTGGTGTTGAATATATTGGAATTAAATTTATGAACTTGTTATACGTCCAATAAAGCAAAATACAGATGCAGTGTAGAGTATATTGGACTGACTAGGCTTTTCTGATCGCACCCTTCTACTCATGTGTTTACCTAGCTTCATTGGAAGTAGGAATCCCATCATGAAATTTACAGTTATACATTTTATGCAGCACAACATGTCCCTATATCTCAGCTTTGGGATGTGGTAGGGCAAAAATTACCACACCACTCTCGTCGTTAGGACCTCCCTGACACACGGTGTGAGTTTGAAGAAGATCTGAGGAGGTCACTTTTTTTCACCCAAAAAAACACAAAGGGGTACCCCTTTGTGTTTTTTTAGACAAAATTTTTGACCGTCTCAGATTTCTTCCAAACTCACGATGTTGATTAAGCAGGTCCTGACTTACACAGGGGTGTGATTATTTTCAGCCTATCTAATCCCAAAGCTGAGAATTGAGGACTTACGTAACTGGGATTTTCTCTCAATTGGTTTATTGGTGTTGAATATATTGGAATTGAATTTATGAACTTGGGCAAAAATTACCACACCACTCTCGTCGTCAGGACCTCCCTGACACACGGTGTGAGTTTGAAGAAGATCTGAGGAGGTCACTTTTTTTCACCCAAAAAAACACAAAGGGGTACCCCTTTGTGTTTTTTTAGACAAAATTTTTGACCGTCTCAGATTTCTTCCAAACTCACGATGTTGATTAAGCAGGTCCTGACTTACACAGGGGTGTGATTATTTTCAGCCTATCTAATCCCAAAGCTGAGAATTGAGGACTTACGTAACTGGGATTTTCTCTCAATTGGTTTATTGGTGTTGAATATATTGGAATTGAATTTATGAACTTGGGCAAAAATTACCACACCACTCTCGTCGTCAGGACCTCCCTGACACACGGTGTGAGTTTGAAGAAGATCTGAGGAGGATACTTTTTTTCACCCAAAAAAACACTAAGGGGTACCTGTTTGTGTTTTTTTAGACTAAATTTTTGACCGTCTCAGATTTCTTCCAAACTCACGATGTTGATTAAGCAGGTCCTGACTTACACAGGGGTGTGATTATTTTCAGCCTATCTCATCCCAAAGCTGAGATATGAGGACTTACGTAACTGGGATTTTCTCTCAATAGGTTTATTGGTGTTGAATATATTGGAATTAAATTTATGAGCTTGTTATACGTCCAATAAAGCAAAATACAGATGCAATGTAGGTTATATTGGACTGCCTAGGCTTTTCTGATCGCACCCTTCTACTCATGTGTCTACCTAGCTTCATTGGAAGTAGGAATCCCATCATGAAATTTACAGTTATACATTTTATGCAGCACAACATGTCCCTATATCTCAGCTTTGGGATGTGGTAGGGCAAAAATTACC
Source organism: Hoplias malabaricus (assembly GCF_029633855.1). NCBI lineage: Eukaryota > Metazoa > Chordata > Actinopteri > Characiformes > Erythrinidae > Hoplias > Hoplias malabaricus. The sequence continues at coordinate 41,350,081 of NC_089812.1, read as the reverse complement.
ACACCACTCTCGTCATCAGGACCTCACTGACACACGGTGTGAGTTTGAAGAAGATCTGAGGAGGTCACTTTTTTCACCCAAAAAAACACAAAGGGGTACCCCTTTGTGTTTTTTTTAGACTAACTTTTTAACCGTCTCAGATTTCTTCCAAACTCACGATGTTGATTGAGCAGGTCCTGACTTACACAGGGGTGTGATTATTTTTAGGCTATCTCATCCCAAATCTGAGATATGAGGACTAACGTAACTGGGATTTTCTCTCAAAATGTTTATTGGTGTTGAATATATTGGAATTAAATTTATGAGCTTGTTATACGTCCAATAAAGCAAAATACAGATGCAGTGTAGGTTATATTGGACTGACTAGGCTTTTCTGATCGCACCCTTCTACTCATGTGTTTACCTAGCTTCATTGGAAGTAGGAATCCCATCATGAATTTTACAGTTATACATTTTATGCAGCACAACATGTCCCTATATCTCAGCTTTGGAATGTGGTAGGGCAAAAATTACCACACCACTCTCGTCGTCAGGACCTCCCTGACACACGGTGTGAGTTTGAAGAAGATCTGAGGAGGTCACTTTTTTTCACCCAAAAAAACACAAAGGGGTACCCCTTTGTGTTTTTTTAGACTAAATTTTTAACCGTCTCAGATTTCTTCCAAACTCACGATGTTGATTAAGCAGGTCCTGACTTACACTGATTATTTTCAGCCTATCTAATCCCAAAGCTGAGAATTGAGGACTTACGTATTTGGGATTTTCTCTCAATTGGTTTATTGGTGTTGAATATATTGGAATTGAATTTATGAACTTGGGCAAAAATTACCACACCACTCTCGTCGTCAGGACCTCCCTGACACATGGTGTGAGTTTGAAGAAGATCTGAGGAGGATACTTTTTTTCACCCAAAAAAACACTAAGGGGTACCTGTTTGTGTTTTTTTAGACTAAATTTTTGACCGTCTCAGATTTCTTCCAAACTCACGATGTTGATTAAGCAGGTCCTGACTTACACAGGGGTGTGATTATTTTCAGCCTATCTAATCCTAAAGCTGAGAATTGAGGACTTACGTAACTGGGATTTTCTCTCAATTGGTTTATTGGTGTTGAATATATTGGAATTAAATTTATGAACTTGTTATACGTCCAATAAAGCAAAATACAGATGCAGTGTAGAGTATATTGGACTGACTAGGCTTTTCTGATCGCACCCTTCTACTCATGTGTTTACCTAGCTTCATTGGAAGTAGGAATCCCATCATGAAATTTACAGTTATACATTTTATGCAGCACAACATGTCCCTATATCTCAGCTTTGGGATGTGGTAGGGCAAAAATTACCACACCACTCTCGTCGTTAGGACCTCCCTGACACACGGTGTGAGTTTGAAGAAGATCTGAGGAGGTCACTTTTTTTCACCCAAAAAAACACAAAGGGGTACCCCTTTGTGTTTTTTTAGACAAAATTTTTGACCGTCTCAGATTTCTTCCAAACTCACGATGTTGATTAAGCAGGTCCTGACTTACACAGGGGTGTGATTGTTTTCAGCCTATCTAATCCCAAAGCTGAGAATTGAGGACTTACGTAACTGGGATTTTCTCTCAATTGGTTTATTGGTGTTGAATATATTGGAATTGAATTTATGAACTTGGGCAAAAATTACCACACCACTCTCGTCGTCAGGACCTCCCTGACACACGGTGTGAGTTTGAAGAAGATCTGAGGAGGATACTTTTTTTCATCCAAAAAAACACTAAGGGGTACCTGTTTGTGTTTTTTTAGACTAAATTTTTGACCGTCTCAGATTTCTTCCAAACTCACGATGTTGATTAAGCAGGTCCTGACTTACACAGGGGTGTGATTATTTTCAGCCTATCTAATCCTAAAGCTGAGAATTGAGGACTTACGTAACTGGGATTTTCTCTCAATTGGTTTATTGGTGTTGAATATATTGGAATTAAATTTATGAACTTGTTATACGTCCAATAAAGCAAAATACAGATGCAGTGTAGAGTATATTGGACTGACTAGGCTTTTCTGATCGCACCCTTCTACTCATGTGTTTACCTAGCTTCATTGGAAGTAGGAATCCCATCATGAAATTTACAGTTATACATTTTATGCAGCACAACATGTCCCTATATCTCAGCTTTGGGATGTGGTAGGGCAAAAATTACCACACCACTCTCGTCGTTAGGACCTCCCTGACACACGGTGTGAGTTTGAAGAAGATCTGAGGAGGTCACTTTTTTTCACCCAAAAAAACACAAAGGGGTACCCCTTTGTGTTTTTTTAGACAAAATTTTTGACCGTCTCAGATTTCTTCCAAACTCACGATGTTGATTAAGCAGGTCCTGACTTACACAGGGGTGTGATTATTTTCAGCCTATCTAATCCCAAAGCTGAGAATTGAGGACTTACGTAACTGGGATTTTCTCTCAATTGGTTTATTGGTGTTGAATATATTGGAATTGAATTTATGAACTTGGGCAAAAATTACCACACCACTCTCGTCGTCAGGACCTCCCTGACACACGGTGTGAGTTTAAAGAAGATCTGAGGAGGATACTTTTTTTCACCCAAAAAAACACTAAGGGGTACCTGTTTGTGTTTTTTTAGACTAAATTTTTGACCGTCGCAGGTCCTGACTTACACAGGGGTGTGATTATTTTCAGCCTATCTAATCCTAAAGCTGAGAATTGAGGACTTACGTAACTGGGATTTTCTCTCAATTGGTTTATTGGTGTTGAATATATTGGAATTACATTTATGAGCTTGTTATACGTCCAATAAAGCAAAATACAGATGCAATGTAGGTTATATTGGACTGCCTAGGCTTTTCTGATCGCACCCTTCTACTCATGGGTTTACCTAGCTTCACTGGAAGTAAGAATCCCATCATGAAATTTACAGCTATACATTTTATGCAGCACAACATGTCCCTATATCTCAGCTTTGGGATGTGGTAGGGCAAAAATTACCACACCACTCTCGTCATCAGGACCTCACTGACACACGGTGTGAGTTTGAAGAAGATCTGAGGAGGTCACTTTTTTCACCCAAAAAAACACTAAGGGGTACCCCTTTGTGTTTTTTTAGACTAAATTTTTGACCGTCTCAGATTTCTTCCAAACTCACGATGTTGATTAAGCAGGTCCTGACTTACACAGGGGTGTGATTATTTTCAGCCTATCTAATCCCAAAGCTGAGAATTGAGGACTTACGTAACTGGGATTTTCTCTCAATTGGTTTATTGGTGTTGAATATATTGGAATTGAATTTATGAACTTGGGCAAAAATTACCACACCACTCTCGTCGTCAGGACCTCCCTGACACACGGTGTGAGTTTGAAGAAGATCTGAGGAGGATACTTTTTTTCACCCAAAAAAACACTAAGGGGTACCTGTTTGTGTTTTTTTAGACTAAATTTTTGACCGTCTCAGATTTCTTCCAAACTCACGATGTTGATTAAGCAGGTCCTGACTTACACAGGGGTGTGATTATTTTCAGCCTATCTAATCCTAAAGCTGAGAATTGAGGACTTACGTAACTGGGATTTTCTCTCAATTGGTTTATTGGTGTTGAATATATTGGAATTAAATTTATGAACTTGTTATACATCCAATAAAGCAAAATACAGATGCGGTGTAGAGTATATTGGACTGACTAGGCTTTTCTTATCTCACCCTTCTACTCATGGGTTAACCTAGCTTCACTGGAAGTAGGAATCCCATCATGAAATTTACAGTTATACATTTTATGCAGCACAACATGTCCCTATGTCCCTATATCTCAGCTTTGGGATGTGGTAGGGCAAAATTTACCGCACCACTCTCGTCGTCAGGACCTCCTTGACACACGGTGTGAGTTTGAAGAAGATCTGAGGAGGATACTTTTTTTCACCCAAAAAAACACTAAGGTGTACCCTTTTGTGTTTTTTTTTTGACTAAAATTTTGACCGTCTCAGATTTCTTCCAAACTCACGATGTTGATTAAGCAGGTCCTGACTTACACAGGGGTGTGATTATTTTCAGCCTATCTCATCCCAAAGCTGAGAATTGAGGACTTACGTAACTGGGATTTTCTCTCAATTGGTTTATTGGTGTTGAATATATTGGAATTAAATTTATGAACTTGTTATACGTCCAATAAAGCAAAATACAGATGCAGTGTAGAGTATATTGGACTGACTAGGCTTTTCTTATCTCACCCTTCTACTCATGGGTTTACCTAGCTTCACTGGAAGTAAGAATCCCATCATGAAATTTACAACTATACATTTTATGCAGCACAACATGTCCCTATATCTCAGCTTTGGGATGTGGTAGGGCAAAAATTACCACACCACTGTCTTCGTCAGGACCTCCCTGACACACGGTGTGGGTTTGAAGAAGATCTGAGGAGGTCACATTTTTCACCCAAAAAAACACTAAGGGGTAGCCCTTTGTGTTTTTTTAGACTAAATTTTTGACCGTCTCAGATTTCTTCCAAACTCATGATGTTGATTAAGCAGGTCCTGACTTACACAGGGGTGTGATTATTTTCAGCCTATCTCATCCCAAAGCTGAGATATGAGGACTAACGTAACTGGGATTTTCTCTCAATAGGTTTATTGGTGTTGAATATATTGGAATTAAATTTATGAGCTTGTTATACGTCCAATAAAGCAAAATACAGATGCAATGTAGGTTATATTGGACTGCCTAGGCTTTTCTGATCGCACCCTTCTACTCATGGGTTTACCTAGCTTCACTGGAAGTAAGAATCCCATCATGAAATTTACAGCTATACATTTTATGCAGCACAACATGTCCCTATATCTCAGCTTTGGGATGTGGTAGGGCAAAAATTACCACACCACTCTCGTCATCAGGACCTCACTGACACACGGTGTGAGCTTGAAGAAGATCTGAGGAGGTCACTTTTTTCACCCAAAAAAACACTAAGGGGTACCTGTTTGTGTTTTTTTAGACTAAATTTTTGACCGTCTCAGATTTCTTCCAAACTCACGATGTTGATTAAGCAGGTCCTGACTTACACAGGGGTGTGATTATTTTCAGCCTATCTCATCCCAAAGCTGAGAATTGAGGACTTACGTAACTGGGATTTTCTCTCAATTGGTTTATTGGTGTTGAATATATTGGAATTAAATTTATGAACTTGTTATACGTCCAATAAAGCAAAATACAGATGCAGTGTAGAGTATATTGGACTGACTAGGCTTTTCTTATCTCACCCTTCTACTCATGGGTTTACCTAGCTTCACTGGAAGTAAGAATCCCATCATGAAATTTACAACTATACATTTTATGCAGCACAACATGTCCCTATATCTCAGCTTTGGGATGTGGTAGGGCAAAAATTACCACACCACTGTCTTCGTCAGGACCTCCCTGACACACGGTGTGAGCTTGAAGAAGATCTGAGGAGGTCACTTTTTTCACCCAAAAAAACACTAAGGGGTACCCCTTTGTGTTTTTTTAGACAAAATTTTTGACCGTCTCAGATTTCTTCCAAACTCACGATGTTGATTAAGCAGGTCCTGACTTACACAGGGGTGTGATTATTTTCAGCCTATCTAATCCCAAAGCTGAGAATTGAGGACTTACGTAACTGGGATTTTCTCTCAATTGGTTTATTGGTGTTGAATATATTGGAATTGAATTTATGAACTTGGGCAAAAATTACCGCACTACTCTCGTCGTAAGGACCTCCCTGACACACGGTGTGAGTTTGAAGAAGATCTGAGGAGATCACTTTTTTCACCCAAAAAAACACTAAGGGGTACCCCTTTGTGGTTTTTTTTTTTTGACTAAAATTTTGACCGTTTCAGATTTCTTCCAAACTCACGATGTTGATTAAGCAGGTCCTGACTTACACAGGGGTGTGATTATTTTCAGCCTATCTCATCCCAAAGCTGAGATATGAGGACTTACGTAACTGGGATTTTCTCTCAATAGGTTTATTGGTGTTGAATATATTGGAATTAAATTTATGAACTTGTTATACGTCCAATAAAGCAAAATACAGATGCAGTGTAGAGTATATTGGACTGACTAGGCTTTTCTTATCTCACCCTTCTACTCATGGGTTTACCTAGCTTCACTGGAAGTAGGAATCCCATCATGAAATTTACAGTTATACATTTTATGCAGCACAACATGTCCCTAAATCTCAGCTTTGGGATGTGGTAGGGCAAAAATTACCACACCACTCTCGTCGTCAGGACCTCCCTGACACACGGTGTGAGTTTGAAGAAGATCTGAGGAGATCACTTTTTTCACCCAAAAAACACTAAGGGGTACCTGTTTGTGTTTTTTTAGACTAAATTTTTGACCATCTCAGATTTCTTCCAAACTCATGATGTTGATTAAGCAGGTCCTGACTTACACAGGGGTGTGATTATTTTCAGCCTATCTCATCCCAAAGCTGAGATATGAGGACTTACGTAACTGGGATTTTCTCTCAATTGGTTTATTGGTCTTGAATATAGCCTGACTAGGCTTTTCTTATCTCACCCTTCTACTCATGGGTTTACCTAGCTTCACTGGAAGTAGGAATCCCATCATGAAATTTACAGTTATACATTTTATGCAGCAAAACATGTCCCTATATCTCAGCTTTGGGATGTGATAGGGCAAAAATCGCAAAAGAAACCTCAGAGAGATCGCGCAGCCTGCACAAAACACTCAGCCAGATCACATAGCCTGCACAGAACACTCAGAGAGAGCGCGCAGTTTGCACAAAACTCTCAGAGAGAGCACGCAGCACGCAGAAAACACAGAGCGCGCAGCGCGCACAAAACACTCAGCGAGTGCGCGCAGCATATACAAAACACTCAGAGAGCGCGCAGTTTGCACAAAACACTCAGTGAGAGCGCGCAGTTTGCACAAAACACTCAGAGAGAGAGCGCAGTTTGCACAAAACACTCAGAGAGAGCGCAGTTTGCACAAAACACTCAGAGAGAGAGCGCAGTTCGCACGAAACACTCAGAGAGAGAGCGCAGTTCACACAAAACACTCAGAGAGAGCGGGCAGCATGTACAAAACACTCAGAGAGAGAGCGCAGCACGCACAAAACACTCAGCGAGAGCGCGCAGCATGTACAAAACACTCAGCGAGAGCACGCAGCATATACAAAACACTCAGAGAGAGCGCAGCGCGCACAAAACACTCAGAGAGAGCTCGCAGCACCCACAAAACGCTCAGAGATTCTCATTCTATTTGATGACAGGAATAAATTGGAAGTGGGATAGTGAGATTGGGTCCCAATTTGTCAATATAGGCCCCAATTTTGGCCCCAAAGTCAAAGTTTTCGAAATTGGATCCCACTTCCAATTTATTTTACTATATTGGAATATATTGGAAGTGGTATTCCATTTCCTGTTTATTTGACTTGGCTGAAATAGACTGGAATTGGGATCCCACTTCCAATTCATTTCAGCCAAGTCATGTACATGTTTCATGGGATCCCACTTCCAATTTATTTCACTTGAATGAAATCAATTGGAAATGGGATAGTGAGATTGCGTCCAAAATTGGTCCCAATTTGTCAAAATTGACCCCAATTTGACTTGGTTAGAATAGATTGGAAGTGGGATCCCACTTCCAATTTATTTTACTTCAATTAAATAAATTGGAAGTGGGATCCAGGTCTCCCAGTGGGCAAAATACGTGTGTCCCACTTCCAATTTATTTGATTTGACTGGAATAAATTGGAAGTGGGATCCAGGTCCCACTTGCAATTTATTTGACTTGGTTAGAATAGATTGGAAGTGGGATAGTGAGATATCCCACTTCCAATTTATTTGACTTGAATGAAATAAATTGGAAGTGGGCAAACAAAGGAAAACATTTTTCATGAATACATTGCATAAGCAAGATCCCAGTGACCCCATCTTCTGATATGTTGTTTGGGGGACCCAGACGATTCAGTACTCGACGCCGTGAAGTCGGTAGACCTCCCCAAGCACAGTTTCTGGACATCCCACTCCCAATTTATTCCCATTCAAATTTCATACATGGGTTTTGGACACCCCTTAAAAGGGTCCGAATGGCCCCAAATGTTAATATGTTTATTGTGCACACTCCACGAGACAGCCTGTGAAGTTGCGTAAGCCTAACTTCAAGTCAAATACTATGGGAGTGGGATCAGTCAGTTCCGAGTTCAACGTCCCACTTCCAATCTATTGCATTCAATTCAAATACATTGGGAGTCGGATCGGTCAGTTCTGAGTCTGACGTCCCACTTCCAATCTATTGCATTCAATTCAAATACATTGGGAGTCGGATCGGTCAGTTCCGAGTCCGACGTCCCACTTCCAATCTATTGCATTCAATTCAAATACATTGGGAGTCGGATCGGTCACTTCCGAGTCTGCCGTCCCACTTCCAATCTATTGCATTCAATTCAAATACATTGGGAGTCGGATCGGTCAGTTCCGAGTCCGACGTCCCATTTCCAATCTATTGCATTCAATTCAAATACATTGGGAGGTGGGATCGGTCAGTTCCGAGTCCGACGTCCCATTTCCAATCTATTGCATTCAATTCAAATACATTGGGAGGTGGGATCGGTCACTTCCGGGTCCGACGTCCCACTTCCAATCTATTGCATTCAATTCAAATACATTGGGAATGGGATCAGTCAGTTCCGTGTCCGACGTCCCACTTCCAATCTATTGCATTCAATTCAAATACATTGGGAATGGGATGTCCGACGTCCCATTTCCAATCTATTGCATTTCATTCAAGTACATTGGGAATGGGATTGGTCAGTCTCCATTTTTTATATTTTTTACATAATATACCTGTTTTTGCTCAGAAGAAGCCAAATCACCATGTGTCCCACTTCCAATTTATTTTGTCCATTAAAATAAATTCGAAGAGGGATTTTCCCGTGGGAGGGTGCCGTCCCAACCGCTTACAAGGGCCCTTGGAACAAAAAGCACACTCTCAGGCTATAAATATGTACACAGCCCCAGACTGACAGGCAAAGGGGGTGGATTATGTATAATTTACAAAAATAATTAATTATTAACCAAAAACATGGTTACAACTTTACTTCCTTTGAAATTATGTACATTAACATAATTAACCCCGCCACAAATAAGAACACAATCTCCTTATTAATCATTTATAGACCACAAGGGCCCTATTCAGAATTTATAAAAGAATTTGGTGAACTAGCTGCTAATTTGGCAGTGTCCTGTGATACGTTAATAATTGTAGGAGACTTTAACATTCATTTTGAGAAAAGTGATGATTCCCTAAAAAAGAACATTCACATCAATCATAGATTCTGTTGGTTTCACACAAAATGTATCAGGTCCTACTCATTATTGTAATCACACACTAGACTTGGTGAAAAAACCTAAATATTCTCCCTCAGTCTTCCACAGTCTCAGACCACTACCTAATTTCATATGAATTGAGTTTAGATATTTAAAAAAATGTACATGCCCACATTACTATATAAATCGCTCACTAACTCCATCTACAGCCTTATCGAATTTAGAAGGGCGCTCGTCAATGCACGTTCAGCGCATCTGTCCTCACTGATTGAAAATAATAAAAACAATCCTAGAGCACTCTTTAATGTAATCTCTAAACTTACAAACAATCGGGCAGCTACTGATCCACAGATCCCAGCTGTTCACACCAGCAATGCTTTTATGGACTTTTTTAACATTGAACATATTAGACAAACAATAAATACCATATTACTAAATCTAGCCTGTCTGTCATCTGGTGTGGATGATATAGAACAAAACATAGAAGAACGACTAGAGGACTTTGACCCACTACCACAGCTAGAACTGGAGAAAATGATCTACTCGTCAAATTGTATGACCTGCACACTTGATGCAATACCAACAAAACTATTTAAAGGAGTATTACCAGTCATAATCAATCCCCTTTTAACAATCATAAATTCGTCCCTTATACTGGATCACGTACACAAAGCATTTAAACTAGCAGTTATTAAACCCCTGATCAAGAAACCGAATCTTGATCCTAGTGTACTATCCAATTACAGACCTTCTCTTCATATTTAAGATCTTAGAAAAAGTTGTGGCCCAACAACTTCCCTCATACTTGCATAAGAATAACATATAAAAAAAAAAATTCAATCTGGTTTTAGGCCACACCATAGCACCGAAACGGCTTTAGTTAAGGTAGCAAACAACCTTCTTCTCACCTCTGATCGAGGCTGCGTATCCATGCTAGTTCTACTCGACCTCAGTGCAGCTTTTTATACAAGTGATCATACTATTCTGCTAGAAAGATTAAAAAACATGGTTGGAATAACAGGAACGGCCCTATCATGGTTTAAGTCTTATCTCACTAATCGTTACCAGTTTGTAAAAGTAAATAATGTTTCTTCTATGCAAAAAAAATGAGATCTGGAATTCCCCAAGGCTCCATCCTAGGACCTTTACTATTCATATTATACATGCTGCCACTGGGCAGAGTTATTAGCAGGCATGGCATTACCTTCCACAGTTATGCAGATGACACACAGTTATACATATCAGCCAAACCAGATGACAAACCTACACTAAAGAAAATGGAGGACTGTGTTAAAGAAGTGAAGCATTGGATGTCATACACTTTCCTTCTGCTAAACAGCGACAAAACCGAGGTTCTCCTTCTAGGTCCAAAACCTGCTATAAATAAAGTATCAGACTTAATACATAATTTTGACTTCCCTGTTCTCCCTAGCTCATCAGCTAAAAATCTGGGTGTCATAATTGATTCAGATCTATCATTTGATCAGCATATAGGTAAAATTAGAAAAACAGTTTTCCTACATCTTCGGAACCTCGCTAAGTTAAGAAATTCCTTATCCCTCCCAGATGCAGAAAAATTTGTTCACGCTTTTAGAGATTAGATTATTGCAATGCACTTTTATCAGAATGCTCCAGCAGAAACTTGAGTAAACTCCAGCTAATTCAAAATGCTGCAGCCAGGGTCCTCACTAAAACTAGAAAATTTGATCATATCAGCCCAGTCTTATCAGCCCTTCACTGGCTCCCAGTTAAATTCCGTATTGATTACAACATTTTTTTACTCACGTATAAATCCCTACATGGTCTCGCCCCTGAATACTTGCGAGACCTCATCACGCACAATGAACCACCAAGATTACTCAGATATCAGGGCGCCGGCCTCTTACTATTACCCAGAATTCATAAGACTTCAGCGGGGGGGGGGGAGCTTTCTCCTACAAAGCCCCTCAGCTCTGGAACAATCTTCCAGCTAGTGTTCGGGACGCAGACACAGTCACTATGTTTAAGTCTAGGCTCAAAACACACTTGTTCAGTTTAGCCTTTGGCAACTAACCTGTCTAGTTTAAGGTTGTCGTTTCAGGAACTCATGGACATGGGGAATCAGGGTAAACGCGGATGATGTGCTCACAATTTCTCTTGTTTGGAGCTGAAGGATGTCCTTGCCTGAGCTCCTTCTGGTTTCCCTCCTCCCAGTCTGTTACAGTCAGATCCGTCACATGCTCTTTTTCTCTGCTGCACTCAACTAAACTAACTGCTTCCCTTTACCGTTTTCTGAGAAAATGGTGGCCCACTGATGGAAGATTGTTTGCTGGATTCTCCTGCGGCCCAGACCAGACCAGCTGCTCACCTCCATCTACTGCTGCCAGCCTCTGACCACTCACCATGATCAACTACACTGAAGTAGAAATGGACTCTGACTGAAAAGCAACACTGACTGATTCTTCCAATCTGATGCACTATTATTATGCCCCAAGATTGATGTCACTATTATGATTATTATCATTATTATTATTATGTAGCATAATGACACTTCATTGGTGATAATTTAAAATTCAATCTATAGTTTGATCAGAGGAGGATGGGTCTCCTTTGTGAGTCTTGGTTCCTCCCAAGGTTTCTTCCTCCAGCCTTGAGGGAGTTTTTCCTTGCCACTGTCGCCTTCCGCTTGCTCGCATTGGGCTTTGTTTTAAATGTTCTGTTCTGAAACTGCTGCTTTGCGACAACGTCAGTTGTAAAAGGCGCTATACAAATAAAGTTGATTTGATTAAAAACCAGTCTGAAGCATTAAATTCTTAAAGGAACCTACTGTACACGTCTTTTCAAAGTTTATGTTTGGATGTCTTTTCAACTTTAATCCAGTGTTTATTGGATGACATTTATGTACGTGATTTCCACATTGAAATAACGGCTTTAAAAGGACGTCTTTAATGTGACTTTTTTAGTCTTCTTTTCAACGTCAGTGTTTGGACGTCTTTTCAACTTTCATTTTCAACCTTAAAAAAATGCTGATTGAACGACATTTAGGTACGTGATTTCAACGTTGAAATAACGGCTTTAAAAGGACGTCTTTAATGTGACTTTTTTAGTCGTCTTTTCAACTTCTGTTTCATTTTCACTTTCAACCTTAAAAAAACGTTGATTAGACCACAGTCAAGTACGTTATTTCAACATTGAATCAACGGCTAAATGTTTACTGGGATTGCAGTTAGCACACTACACTGATCAGAGCATTTTATTAAACACATATGGAAACATGCAGTGTCATGCTGAAGGGAGGAGATTGTTATTTAAGTTTAAGTGAAGATGACTGGACTGGAACGACAGCTCTAAAATGAATGAACTCTGAGTGAGAAACCGGAAGGTGGCAGAAGAGAACCGATGTAAAAACACAGAAGAAGAAGACGATGAAGATACGCACTCTTTTCAGTGACCGCGGCGCGTGAGCAGCTCTCCCCAGCCTCAGGGAACAGCTTCATCCCATAAATATGTTTTTTTTTTTTTTTTTTTCAAATGACAAACTTTAGCTAGCCTGTTTAACTCTAGCTAGCTCTTTTTTCCTCCTCTGATATAGAAAACATTTAAATGACATGACAAACGCTCATACATGAGTATTTTAATTTGAGTAATTATGTGGTTTGATGGTGTATTTTACAAGATGATGTGAGCATTTTTTATGTCACAGAACCGCTTCCCTCAGTATAAGAAATAAAACTGCTTAAACACATTAAGAAGACAAAGTAGTAGCTACATAGGTTAAAATACATTCTCAATCTCAATGCTTGTTTTTTGGTGTAATGTAATATTTTGAATATATAATTTCACATACACTAATTTTTTGTTAGTGAGTAGCAGTGAGTTTTGGCTGGTGATTAATGGGTTGCAGAAGGTTATATGAAAGCAATAGAAGCTTATTTACTGAGAGAAAAAAAATAAACAAAAGCATGTGAAGTAGTTTATTTTTGGAGCTGTGAAGTTAGTACATTTTTTTCAAAATTAACTATGAACATGAACTAATTCATTTTCTTTATGTAATTATGTAAAGATGGACTGTAGTAAAAAAAAAAAAGTAGTTTGGGAGTAGGGCAGTGAAAAATGGTGGGCAGGGAGAAAAGCAAATAGGAGGTTAATTTAAGTTATTTAGATGAGATCTTTAGCATCAGTTGTAGCATACTCGTTTGTACTATAACCTCATAATCTTTTACATTTGAAGTTCTGTAGTTAATGAATTTGCATGCATAAGCAGTTTACAGTTACAGGAACGAGGCGTACAAAACTCAAAGAGCACGCACAGAACTCGTGCAGCTGACGCACAAAACTCAAAGAGCATGCGCTGAACTTCTTGTTTGAATTGTTTTTTTAAATCCTGACTATGGATTTTTCTATAAACAGCATGTAGACACCCTAAAGCAACAAAGGAAATGGAAGACTTTAGCTTGAAATAGGCCAGAAAGTGCAGAAACACCTCTGTTGTGTCGCAAAACCTGTAAAGTGCAAAATTTGCATGCATAAGCAGTTTACAGTTACTCAGGAACGAGGCGTACAAAACTCAAAGAGCACGCACAGAACTCGTGCAGCTGACGCACAAAACTCAAAGAGCATGCGCTGAACTTCTTGTTTGAATTGTTTTTTTAAATCCTGACTATGGATTTTTCTATAAACAGCATGAAGACATCCTAAAGCAACAAAGGAAATGGAAGACTTTAGCTTGAAATAGGCCAGAAAGTGCAGAAACACCTCTGTTGTGTCGCAAAACCTGTAAAGTTTATTGGACGTATAACAAGCCCATATGTTTAATTCCAATATATTCAACACTATTAACTCTATTGAGAGAAAATCCCAGTTACGTTAGCCCTCATATCTCAGCTTTGGGATGAAAATAATCACACCCCTGTGTAAGTCAGGGTCTCCTAAATCAACAACGTGAGTTTAGAGGAAGTCTGAGACGGTCAAAAATTTAGTACAAAAAAAAAAAATAAAATAAAAAATAAAAAAATAAATAAACACAATGGGGTACCCTTTATTTTATTTTTTTTTGGGTGAAAACTGTGACCTCCTCAGATCTTCTCCAAACCCACACCGTGTGTCAGGGAAGTCCTGACAAAGACAGTGGTGTGGTTATTTTCGCTCTACCATATCCCAAAGCTGAGATATGGAGACCTCTTCTAGTCCATAAAATGTATAACTGTATATATCAAGATGGGATTCCTATTTCCAGTCAAGCTAGGTAAACACATGAGTAGAGGGTAACCTTTAAGTTTTACGTTTGATATTAATTTTTTTTTGTGCGATTCTTTTTGGCACCCATCAGGTTCCATACAGGATTCGCTAAAAATAAACAACAAGCTTGCGTCACTACTTGGATCGCTCTGGTTGCTACGAGAATTGAGAATAGTCTCGTGCAGCTTTTTGGAACCTTCAGCACATGCTAAAAATAAACAGCATGCTCACGTCATCATTTGGAACGCTCCGGTTTCTACAAGAATTAAGAACAGGCTTTTGCAGCTTTTTGGAATCTTCAGGATGCGCTAAAAATAAACAGCAGGCTCACGCCACCCTTTTTAACGCTCCGGTTGCTACGAGAATTAAGAATTTGCTCGCGCAACATTTTGGAATGTTACAGATGCGCTAAAAAAAAATAAAGATTAGGCTCGCGCCTCTTTTGTAAATGCTCCATGTGCTGAGTGAAGTATAGAATAGGCTCGCGCAGCTTTTTGGAGCCTTCAGGATTCCAAGGATTATGGAATCAGATTTGTGCCAAAAATGAATCGCTCCATGGCTTTAGTGCGTTAGTTCTGAGTTCTGCGTGTGCTCTCTGAGTTTTGTGCACCAGCAGCACGAGTTCTGTGCACGAGCTCTCTGAGTTTTGTACACTGGATCCTTGAGTTTTGCAAGCAGTTTTGGCAAAAAGCTCTCGTGTGGACGGGTTTTCTCAGGGGTGCCTTCCCATTGGCTAATGAGTTTTTGAGTGACAACTCAGTGCCCAAGGCATTTTGGACTGCACATGCGTACACCTCCTTGTATCAATGCAATCAATGCAGATATTGAGGTAATGTTCTGTCTAAAACAAAGCATTAAAGATTTTACTGTGAGTACAAACCTGTTTGTCCCTCATTACCAGATACTGATCTGAGGTAAATGCACACCGATGTCTGTTTACTCAGGATGAAACAGAATAAATGAGCGCTTATTTGTTTATTTGTAAATTATTATTCATGAGTGCTTGAGCCCCTGTTCAGAAACCTATCGTGTACTAACATAGTGGTTCTTCGCTTTTCCATAATCGCTGTTAGATTATTTAAATGCCCAAATTTTATTTTGAAGATCACAGTTTTGAACAAATGCCATATGTGCATTTTGTTACAGGAGGTCTCAGAGAACAGAGAAACATCACAGACAAGAGTGTTCCTGCTCCTTTAATGAATACAAATTTGCTTAATATCTAGCTCACACATTACTTCCTGGAAAACACCAGATGTAAAGTTTGAACCACGATCTGATTGAATCTCACGAGGCAGCCCAAACCGAGAAAAGAACTGAAACAAACACTCAATTATAGTTCTTGCCTTAATGTTTCTCAAGGGTACAGCCTTCGGAAATCTAGTACACACATCCAATATAGTGAACAGATACTCATAACCCTTTTTTGTTTTGTGCAAAGATCCAACACAATCTATCGTCACTCGCAAAAATGGCTCTTCCACCACAGGAAGAGTACACAATGGTGCACAAGGCACTTTCTGATTTGGCTTTCCGGCTAGCTGACAAGCATGACATGTCCGACAGTAGGAGATTACATCTCGATGCATCTTCGGCCAATAAAAATAACGCAAGACTCTCTCTTGGGCTTTACGAATACCCACATGCCCTGCCATGGGTGCTTCATGTGCCAAGCGCAACACTTTCAACCTAAAACTCTTCAGCAACACAATCTGCTCCACAACACTCCAATCTTCAACAGCAGGATGATAAGGAGGCCTCCACTTCCGCATAAGCACTCCCTGATGTATATAGAAGACCTCTGCTGACTCCTCTGTCTCCTCCCGTGTACCAGCCCCCTTACACAATGAGGCCAACTCAGGGTCCTTCCTTGAGCTCCTTGATTAAGGTTTCCCTATTAAACTGAGCTGCATCCGATTAACCTAGTTTTCCAAAGAAGGTATCTCCAAGCTCAAATGCTGCCTCCTCCAGCCCTCTCTGTGGAACCACCCCCTTGGGGCAAGACTGGGCACGGGTAACGACACAGGCTGAAAACACCTCAGGATACTCCCTGGCCAAAGCCTCCTGTTTCTGGTACCTCACATGGCATGTGACTAATTAATGGGGTTACCGACACTTGAACCCCAGCAAGATCATTCCCCAATAGCATAGAAACTCCAGGGACTGGTAATGATGGCACTACTGCTACATTAACATAGCCATTTACCAAGTTAGAGGGTAGGTACACTTTATGCAATGGCATGGCCCCAAACAAACTTCCCACACCCTGAATCAACACTGAAGAGTCATTGAAACTGGCTAATCACGAACCCTTTGTAACAACAAGGACTGAACTGCACCAGTGTCCCTCAAAATTTTAATTTTGGTTTCTGGCTCCCCAGAACCAATGGACACTGTACCCCAGGAGACAAACCCATCATACAGAGAGGGGGTTATTTCAGACTCAGGATCCACACAACTAATAGTCCTCTCTGAACCAACTACCAATGCCACAGATTTTGAAGAATCAGTATAAGACCCACGACTGCGCTTCTGCAGAACTGGACAACCTGATTTTTCTATGGCCAGGTTTTCTACAATAATGGCAGATTATTTCTCCCGAGGGAGTAGAATTTACAGGTTTTTGAAGTTGACTATGAGGTTTAGAGCCAGATGGCCCTTCCCTATGACTTTTAGTAGTCTCTGCTGATTTAACCTCTATATTAGCCTTTCTCCAACCACCAACCACTGATCTCTCTTTCACTCTCGACTCCTTATGGGTAAATTCGTAAGTATCTGCCATCATAGCAGCCTTTTTAACTTCAGTCGCCCCATGCTCCTGAATGTACACTTCCTAAAGAACAGGTAGACTATTTTTGAACTGTTCCATAAGAACAAGCTGTTTTAAATCTGCAAAAGTATAAACTTCACATGCTTTCATTCAAACACTGCCTCCTGCTGCCTAGCTACATCCAAATAGGTTTCCGCTAACTTACGTCTAAGAAAACGGAATTTGTGCCTGTAAGTTTCTGCCTCCCAAGCTTTCCCCTACATGACACTCTGAACCAAAATGGTCCAACAATTCTCCAGCCAAGCTAATTCCGTGGCTATATTCTCAAAGGCATCAAAAAACACATCTACCTCGTCTTCCTGAAATTTTGGCATTAGATGTAGACATTTGGATACATCAAACCGAGTCTCATGTCTGCGCTGTTGTTGACTCTCCATCTGCGAGAGTTTAACCTTCTCCAACTCAATCTTAGCTAACTCCAGCTCCCGCAAACTATCCTTCTCCTTCTCTCGCCTACCCTTCTCTGCTTGTTCCCTAGCCAATCTTGCCTCAATGATGGAGTCACTCAAACCTAGGGACTGAGCAAGGATCTACTATCTTAATTTTATTCAACTCTGAATCTACCTCAATCTCATAATATTCAGCAAGCTGGAGCAACTGAGGCTTCTTTAATTTTATCCAGTCCGTTGTCTGCAGATGGGCTTGGATAAAACTTTCCGGATCAAACTGAGACATTTTTGGGAAAAAATTAAAAAAATACCAAAAGCCCCCCAGCCGAAATGAGGACAGACCAGAGACCCCTAACTCTAAGGCTACTAAAATTCAAACACCAAGAGGTAACCTATATTCCCCTATTGGCCTAAAATCCCTAAGTACCACCAAAGTATGACTACAAAACTAAAAGTACTTGACAATTTTGGCCACCTTACCTCAAGTCCTCTCATAGGACTTCTGAAAGAACACATACAACTCAAGAAGCCCCAAGTAGGCCACAATTTCCAACAGGTATTTTTGAGTCAAATCAACACCACCAAATCAGATTTCCTGAGAACTCAACCAAACATACCCAATTACCAAAGGTCTAGACTGTATACAATCAAGCAACTCTGCAATCCAATACCCACCTTAGCAAACAGCTAACCTCAACAGAGCACAAAACTATCAAGTTACAATCACACAGCCAACAATTAGATCACGAAAATAAGGTGTTGAAATCCATTGTGATGAAATGAGAACTTGGGAGGGTTCACTCTTCTTACCTAAAGATCCTCGAAGAACCCAAGCGCTGACTCCATGGTCGACCAGCCCAAGCATGTAGAGATTATTCAAAAGGGTAGGTAGTAATCTGGAGGTGCAACAGTTTCCAGAGTGCTAGAGAAAAATCAGCGCTAAAACTTCCACCATCTTATATATATCCAAAACGACGCTCCGGTATCTGGCCTCCAAAACCAGAGGTCCTCCCCTTTAAAGGCTCCACTTCAAGATCTCAAGAAAAGTAAGACCCCCCCCCAGTGGCTGGAGTGTGTATTGTGGGAGTCAAGTGTCTATCCCAGTGCACCTAGTTTATAAGAATCTATATTCAACACCATTAACTCTATTGAGAGAAAATCCCAGTTACGAAAATAATCACACCCCTATGTAAGTCAAGGCCTCCTTAATCAACAACATTTTTATTTTGTCAATAAGGTCCATACCACACTTCTGACATATTTCATAAAATATCACCATTTAATATTCTAAACATGTACATAAACAAATGCATACATTTTCAAATGACCTTGCCTTTTCCCCACAGATATCAAATAGAAATCAGAAGAATATCTATTAAACATACCTTAAACATGGCCTTAAAAAGTACACTTACCCTATAATATAGCGTGATTCATATATCAATGTATATGATCACATTCTAAAGTTGTCATATTGAGAAACAATGATAGAAACATTTTACTTCTCAACCTCAAGTAGACTGTAAGTAATTATTCAAATTTCAAAATTTAACGACCTGGCTATTAGCTCAGACATTACATAATGTGGGTTAAAGGCTAACTAGAACACTTGCTATTCATCATAATGACACGTTGGCTAGCTGCAGCAAACATTAGAAAAGTAAGCCTAATGCAATAAAAAGTTTTGATGACTTTGTTCACTTGAGATGGCTAAAGAAAAAAAACACAAACTTCAAACAAAATGACTGTTACCAACCTGACATGGCGCGCGCTCCTCTGCTCTTTGGGGCTTGAAAAATCCAGAATCCGATAGCTGCTAATCACAACGTATTAGTTGACTGCACAAACTTCTTGTCACACAGCCCACAACACCAACTCACGTTTTTCAGAACAAATTCAAAAAAGCCACACCGAATTTCAGCTGTCTAAAATGCTTCATGAAGGCTGTGGTAAATTCAAAGACTGCCCATTACCACTGCTGCAATGCCCATTATCACAAGTGTCTGTGGTGCTGCATCAGCATTCATCCTCCATCAGTTCAACATTTTTTTTCTCCTCGTGTAAGACACCTCTGGATTGATATCTTATGTGGAAAAAAAAATGAATAAATACACACACACATTATATTAATTAATTATATTCTTATTGAAAGATGATACAGTAAACATATTAAAAATTTTTCAGTGCAAGATAGTTTTCTGGTTCAACTTACAATGAACACTAATTATACAACTTTGCTATAAAAACTTATACAGTTGGAAAGACTGTTAAATGATGCCACATTTACCTTTTAAAGAGGCGCAACCCACATTCTCAGCTCTACTGCTCATCCCACAAATGCATGTTCCTTACAAATGTGGCACCGTTTAAAGGGGAAATTAACAGGCTTTCCAACGGTATGAGATAAACTGCCAAGAAGCATTGTTACACAAAAAAAATAATCTACCAAACACAAATTTCCTTACTTTTTGTGCTAAGTTTATTTTTATAAGATACTCTTTGCAGTTATTTGACATTATTTCATTTGAATTTTGCCAGTCTTTGCTTTCATTATTGTTTTTTGGATTTTGCTGATAAGGTCTTTTGCTTCTGGAATCTCTCCAGAGTCTGCTTCGTGGTTTGCTTGAGTTTTGACAGAAGTTTCAAGGGTGGGTGGGTCTTAGAAGACTACGTTCACCGTGAATCTCCTTTCGTCATCGATTTTGGACTTACAGGTGCTCTGAAACCTCCTCTGGGACCTAGCCACGCCCACCCCACCCCTAAATGGAACAAGCTTTTTTCCCCATACACAGCATCAGGTTAATTATCACTGTTCTGTATTAACCCTGTCATACTACCATAGCTACAGCTTTTTTAGTTAGCTTTCTAGTAACCGCCAACACGCTGTCTGTCACTGGGTTCTCTTGCCTGACCCGTGGAAGCTTTTTTCGCAGGACAAATTTGCCTGTTCTTTACCATGACCCTACTAATCTCTGTATTTTTTTGTTCCCTTTGTCTGGTTTTCTTTCTCCTGTCTCTCTCTCATGCTTTGAGATGTCCTGCTGCTCTCCAGGTGTTGCCCTGATCCAGCCCCTGTGTATCCTGTACAAGATCCTGGCCTTGTCTCATCTACACTATCATGCTTGGCCATGCTGTTTTACCTCAGATTAACTCTGCACCTACTTTTAATTCACACAGAATCCCTGATCACCTTCTCCTTCCTCAGACTCATACATCACTAATATACTACATTTACATTACTATAACCCCTTCATCTGTCATCATTTCACTTTTACTTCTGTTCTGTTCTCTGTTGTGTCTCCGGTGTGGACCCGAGGAGGATGGGTTCCCCGTATGAGTCTTGGTTCTTTCCAAGGTTTCTTCCTCATGTGCTGAGGGAGTTTTCCCTTGCCACTGTTGCCCCTGGCTTGCTCATAGGAGGCTTGGACCCGGATCTCTGTAAAGCTGCTTTGTGACGACTTTTTGTTGTGAAAAGCGCTATATAAATACAATTTGATTTGATTTGAATTAAATTTTAGTATTAAATAGCTGTTACAAACATTATAATAAATAGCTGAATGGTCTGAAGATATTGCAGATGCTCATATTTCTTCCCTATGTGTTTTTTCTCCATTCAGTTGACTAGAATTTTAAAAGGCTTATATTAGTGATTTGTGCAAAAATATGTATGGTCTTGCTTAATGTAATTATTATACTGTCTAGATAAAGTTTTATACAATTTCTTGTATTGTCAAATACGCTTTTTTTTCAACACAATATATATAGCAGGAAGTTTAAAAAAAAAACAGAAGTCTAAAAAAGTGCAGGAACATATGTTTGCAATCTGGAATAAAGAATACAAAACATAAATTAATTGTTATACTGACACAATTCCCAAAGTTAAAAGTCTGCATATTAAATACCAAACACAATGTTATTTTCAAAACACACACAGCATAGCAAAACTAGCACTAAATGTTAATCCCTATTTACAAGCACAATACTGGAGTTTTCTGTTCTTTTTTAAATGCTGAAGCAGTTACTTTTTGTTCTTGTTTCATCAGAAAATAACTGTCACTCTGTTTAAGGTGGAACAGGAGAACTTTTAACTGGATGCTAGCTAACATTAGCAGATGCTAACATACAAATATTCTGTAAAAAAAATAAAATAAAATAAAATAACAATTAAAATTTAAGCAGTACATTTCTTCGTAGATGTCTTTCAGTAACTGTAAAACATTTATTTAAATTATTTGCAATTTGCTAAGACACATGGAAGACCTTTACATCCTGAGGTAGTGATAGCTTACAACCCGGTCTCACACCTACTCGTGGTATAGTCACATATATAGGAGACTGCAATTCATGCTGAAAATATGCGATATGTCACGAATTGCAGACTACTATATCACGAGTAGGTGTGAGACCGGGTTGTAGCTTAACATTACTGGCTGATGTAACTTTGGTAACTGACAAAGCGACACATTTATGTTATGATTAAAACCAATATTTAACAAAAAATATATTCATTAAGCACATGTAAAATGTTGTATTCTAATCAAATGATATTTAAAAGAGACCGTAGCAAACTGGCTTCAATGGGAAAGCTCCATGGCTGGCGTTGCCAGCTCCCGCACGAGTTATGCACAGGGGCCATGTCTTCATTAATTCAGACTTATTATCCTGGATTTAAGTCCTTTATAGAGTATTTAGTTATTTTTTTATAACGTCTCTTCCTTACACATGTAAACAATCGTACACACACAAAAATGCGTGTATTTGTATAACTAAAAATGTGAGTCTGTAAACAAGTTTTAGTCCCCACACCGAGATTATATCCATCCACACACAGACAAAGAGAGAGTCCACCAGTTTCGCTACACTACACTTTGGTTGGGTTTTTATGTACGGTTTCTAATTCTATATTTTTGTTGTGATATCAGTTATAATTGAATATGTATTTTGTCTTGTTCACCAGTGATATTTTTCAGTTACTGTAGTTAAAACAGCATTTAACTAATCCTTACATATTCATGATAGGATTTACATCACACACTGTAGCTGACACGAAACATAAATCCTTTGTGAACATAGTCCCTACGTTTCATCTGAATTATTCATAACATAGTGAGCGAAGCACTGACCTATGGCTACGTTGAGCCCTACGTGAGCAGTGTGAAGACAGCAATATTAGTAAGCTGATCCCCATAGCAACTGGAAGTTAATTTTTCACAATAAAAAACCTCTGGTGTTTAGTACCTTAAAATTTGTAAACATGCATATTATTATATAACTTCATTCATAACATGCTCTAAAGCTTTTCATAATTTTATATCAAACAAACATCACTATTCTCTCACACTGTGTGTGACACATACTGAGATTTGACATTGATAAATTATGTGCATTCTTTTAATAGCATACTGCTAAACAATACAGTGTCAATACAAACCCATGGTGAAATTAACTTTCCAGATCCTCCTCTTTCTGTAAACATGTATATGTTAAAAGATACATTAAATTACTTATGTTTTATTTAATTATGTGTATCTACTTCTATATATAAATTAAGAGAGGATAAATCTCCTTCAAAATGAAATTCTAAATTCTAAATTAAAAAAGGGTTTTTTCAGCAGTTCAGTGGTGGTTGAAGTGAGGGGTTTATATATATATATATATATATATATATATATATATATATATATATATATATATATATATGTGTGTGTGTGTGTGCGTGCTTTAAAACGTATTTATATATGTATAATGTTTATACAAAATCTCATAAAAAAAAAAACATGGTCAAATCCAACACGTTTAGAGACCAACGACATTCCATACACCTGGACCCCCATGACTACTGACGAAGAACACTCAGAAAAGTGACACTGAGCCTGCTGTGGGCCAACGCTGTTTTCTGACTGTGACTCTGAGCCGAGTGTAGTCAATTCACAAAAAACATTATAAGAACGCAGTACCAAAGCATGGCTCAATGTTGCATGTAGGTATTTGAGTATACACTAAGTAGGCTACGAGCTTATTGTTTTTAGTCCAATACATTTTATAAACTTGAATTCCTGTTTTTTTTCTTTCATCTGTTTTAAATTATGCTCTAAACGTGTTGGATTCTCCGTGTTAACACGCAGCGTATAATTTCGTGTTAACACGTTAAGTTTGTGTATTTCGTGAATCATGATGCTTTACTGCCACCTACTGGTGTATGGCGTTATTGCTGAAACAACATAAAGCCTTAACTTACCAAATAACGGAAACAATTCCAGTGTTTAATGTTCTGAACAATGTTTATGAGATTTTGTATAAACATTATACAAACATAATATTTATATAAACATAAATACGTTTAAAAGCGCACACACACATATATATATATATACCCCTCACTTCAACCACCACTGAATTTACTGCTGAAAAAAGCCCTTTAATTCAGATTTTTTTGTTCAATTTAATTTTGAAGGAGATTTATCCTCTCTTAACATATATAAGTACATACACATAATTAAATAACACATGAGTAAATTAATGTATCTTTACACATAGTATACATGTTTACAGAAAGAGGAGGATCTGGAAAGTTAATTTCACTATGGGTTTGTATTGACACTGTATTGTTTAGCAGTATGCTATTAAAAGAATGCACATAATTTATCAATGTGAATGAATTACGCCTCAGTATGTGTCACACACAGTGTGAGTGAATAGTGATGTTTGTTTCTTATAAAATTATGAAAAGCTTTAGAGCATGTTATGAATGAAGTTATATAATAATATGCATGTTTACAAATTTTAAGGTACTAAACAACAGTTTTTTTTTATTGTGAAACATAAACAGCTTACTAGTATTGCTGTCTTCACACTGCTCATGTAGGGCTCAACGTAGCCACAGGTCAGTGCTTAGCTCACTATGTTATGAATAATTCAGATGAAACGTAGGGACTACGTTCACAAAGGATTTATGTTTCGTGTCAGCTACAGGGTGTGATGTAAATCCTATCATGAATATGTAAGTACGCCCGGATTTGAGGCCTCCCATTGGCGAAAACCTTAAGAAGCGTGTAAACGTGTCAATTTTGGTCACGTTATCACGACAAAATTTTACGTGTCAACACGCAAATTTTTAATAACGTGTTAACGAGCATGTGTTCACACGTTTAGAGCCCAACGCTGTTCTATAAGAGACCAACGCCATTCCATACACCTGGACCCCCATGACTGCTGACGAAGTGACACTGAGCATTACATTATCACTCACACTATACAGTGTAAAAAGAAAATTGCTTCAATTGGTAACAAGTAATTCAATTAAGTTTTTTCAATTTATTTTTTTAAGGTTAAACTTAAACAATTAAGTTGGATAAACTTAATTGAATTACTTGTTACCAATTGAAGCAATTCAATTAAGTTGGATCAACTGTTTTCTTTTTACAGTGTACTTAAAATACAGCTTACATTTAAATAATTTTAAAAGTGTTTTTTAGCATGTTATTTTAGTTTTGCAAATAGGAGTCAAATACCTTTACGCTACTCAGAAATTCAACTTGGTTAAAATAATAAATCTACATTGCACAAATGGAATATTTTAAAATTTTATTGTGAAAACCTCACAAACTTAGTTTTTCACAAAAACTTGTGCATTAAACATACTACAGATGCATCCCATCTCCTCCAAAGGCTGCCCTTCTACTCCTGTACAGTTTAAGGAGTTTTGGCACATGTGTCCAGTGCATCATGAAACTGACTCTTCAGGTTGATGGCAGTTATTCTACGAAACTCACTGCATATCTAGAGAGAGAGAGGAGTAAACAATAGAGAATACAGATTATCAGTCATTACGTACAGAGCCTGAACATTTCTAGACAAACACTGATTCAGTTGATAACAGTTATGCAGGGATCCAGACAAAAACCATCCCGTCATCCCAAGGCCAAAAAAATAGCCCACAGGAAAATTGCTCTTTTGGGACGCTTTCGTGACAAATGTTGTGCGCGATAAAACTTGTTGCCTTTAAATAACATTACTGTGGTTGGACAATGCTGTACGCTTCTTGGTTAATAAGTAAATAACTAAAAAAATAAGTAAATAATCCAAACAGCTGATGACTTCGCATTATAACAGTTTTGGAACTGTTCTGGGGAAAAAAAGTTAAGTATCATTTTAGACAAGTAAACTAGATTGGTTCACACTAGGTTTTGCAGTGTGAAACAATCCTACAAAAACTATAAAAAGAAAAATATGCTGAAATGGGCCAGAGTCACAAGTACAGCAAACAAACACTACTCACCTGACTCTCCAAGAACAGTGCTGGCCATCATTCTCGAACCAGACCAACCAGAGGTTCCTGCTCAACAACCTCCTTCCACCGTAAAGAAAATGTTTGGACCCTTTTTATCTATCTCAGCCCTCGTTGCCTTTCTCTCTTCTTCCAAGGAATCCTCACTCAGCCCTGCAGGGCTATATCGCAAACATCTTTATAATCACAAAGATCACATTTGAAGGTAGAACTTTGGTGACATGTAGATAATTTACTGTGACATTTTGAAAAACGACATATCAAGGAACACACACAATTGGAGTGAAAACAGGGCCAGCGTGTACCATGAAATCCATGGCGTACTCTGTGGTGCTTCAACCCAACGTCTGTGTCTTGGCTTGTGAAAGAGCAGATTTTGCACTTCATCTAATGTATCCCTTTTTTCCTTGAAAATGAAAACAATATTAGTGTTAGTATTGTCATTGTACACAATTATAGTTTGTAAATGCAATTACAGAACCACAAACTCTATGTAACGTTATTTAATGTTTTTGTAATTTATTTACACACACACACACATATATTACATTTAGCTAAATGTTTTGAGAAACAGACGATGTTAGGTATAGTGCTAGTGCTGTTAGACACCTACGAACTTCTCAAAAGCAAAACAAAAAACAAATAGTAGGTCTGATTCAGACAATACGGATATTTTTGTATCTTTGACGGCTTAATCTTGTAATAACACCCTGCTGCTTTCATATAAATGATATCAGACTAAAGGAGCGTTGTTGTAGTCAGCATCCTGAATTTTCCGTTCTACCTTAAACAGCTCAACAAACACCGAGGAGGCTCAATATAGCGTTACCTATTCCGGTATTTAAGGTGGAATGGAAAAAAGCCAGCCAACAAGATACATAACATTTTCAAAATAGAACATAAAGAAAGCGCTCAGGCTTGTTACAGCCTGCTTGAGTCTGTTACGTTGGGCATTTGATTAAATGAAACAAACGGCTCATATTCAAACTTTCCATGGCTCAGTCGAGTTGGCAAAGTTAGCTAATATAACAATGCCACGGCAATTTCCCTCACATATTCACGGCTTTAAGATAGTGTTAAAACTAGAAACGTAACTTTAAAATGCTTTGTGAACTATCACTAGTTATTTACCTCAATCTTGAATTTCTCCAAACTTCGAGCCACAACAAAGAGGAATCAACCGTCCTTCGCGCGTATTCCCGAACCTCCCACTGAGCATGCGCATGACTAGAACAGAGCATGCGCAGGTTTATCTTAATCAGCAACTTTTCCAAACAAATCTTCTCAACACATTTTTTATGTTGTGCCTACAGGTTGATCAGAACAATACATTTCGTGTTAGATGAACTATCACACAATTGAGTTCTATTCCCAACTCACTATTTCAATGTATAATCAACTAAATTTGAAGTTAGATTTTTTACAGTGCAGTCTGTTTTTTTTTTTAAGGTTTATTAAATGTTTGGTTATGGTGGGTAGCATACTTACTGTTTTATCCGAGTCACGTCGACCGTCGATGTTCGGAAGAAAAAGCGGGGCGCACCTGTTGTCGGTACCAGAGATCTGCCTCGCGCAAAGCTTACGTAATGACGTCAGACGTAAAGCTGCTTTAAACTTAATTGTTTCACGTAGTCTCAAAGTAAAAAGTTATTTTGAGATAAAATGTGTGACTTTTAAGTTAATTGAACTCATGAAAGTAAGTTGTAGGAACTAAGGCAAAAGAATTAATTGAGGTTAATGTAAATAAGTCTATAATAGGAACTACTGCCCAAATACACTTTTTAGAGTGTACAAATGAGTATGTGCAAGTGTGTAAAGCTCTGATATTTAAGTACCCTTTTCTGAAGGAAAATGAGGGGAATGGATGTGTGAGTTAATTCTAATAGTGAAAATTACTTTATTGTTGTTTTTATACTTGTTCTTGTATAATTCAATTTGGAAACAGGTTATTTTCATTTTAAATGGCTTGGCCTGCTCTAAGTGTGTAGAATTACATGAGGTTTCGTAGTTACGGCTGGTAAAATATAGCGCGGATAAGCCCGTTGCAGTGGGCAGACAAGGTGCACTATATTCTGAAGCAACTTTGCGGTTGTATTTTTGGTTGTACACAAGGGACCAAAACTTGCTATATGTTGCTGAACAGCTTTTGATTTGCTCTACAACATTTCTTGTCGACTTTTCTTAGTAAGATAGGGATATCCAAACTCAGATATTTCTGTAATGGTAATTTTTATATGTCTCTGTTGAAAGAACTTGTCTGCTTGTTTGTCAGTATATTCATTTCTAATCGTCAACAGAGCTCAAAAACTAAGTGTATGTCAGGTCAGCTCGAGGTCAATGCTTTATTAGAACAAACCACATCTTGTATATCAAACTGAGATGTCTCTAAGGAAACTAAGCTTGCAGAAACATCGAGTGATTATCTTATGGTTATGACGTATAAACTACCTATATAAATATCTCTGTGAAAACATCTCCTTTGTCCACATTCACATAGTACTCTCTGCTATTGTATGTTGACCACCTTAAGGTTAAATAAACTACTTTCTGATTCCAAATGCTCTGTTAGATTTCAATTCTTAATACTTGTCCTTATTTTCTCCATCACAATTTCAAAAATACATATCAAATTCAAATGTGTACACAGTGCACATTTTAAAATGCTTGTGACAATGATACATGTGTACGTTGAACGTTTTCAAACCCATGCCTTCTTTTTTGTACAAGACTCTGTGTATAATCAGTAATGTTGGAATTGAAATGTCCAAAATTGGAATAATCTGAAATATGTAACATGGAAAAGGTTAAGTACTAGCTGCCTGAGTACCATTTTCAAATGACCAATCATATGTTGCATTAACTTAATAAAAAATAAATAAAAACTACACTGACATACTACCATCTGGCCACAAATGGGAGTATGTGTCCACAATTCCATTTAGACCTAACAGGTGGTGGTGGGGTCTTAGGTCCGAAAGGCCATTTAGTCGAGAAAATAGCAGTTGCTTACCTCTTCGTAGTACCACACCATCCCAATCCACATATATGATACGCCGCTTGGTGGACCTTATCGGCCTAGCGCGCGGCGCACCCTAGACGATTTTTTTTGCAGAGCCCGGGGTCGGGTCCTGGGCACACGTGGTGGGAGCTAAAAATCCTCAAAGTTTGGGCCTTTTACCCGCAATTCTGCATCAATCCACCAGGTGGCTCCCGGAACGTCTCGATTCCAATATATTCCATTACAGGCAAATATATTGGGATTGGGATGGCGTATATATTTATCATTCGTTGAAGTGTTTTGTAATGTTTTTAATACTTTTAACATGCCCAACATCCATAGACATTAACATTTTAAAGTGTTGGCTACTTTGATAAGGCAACACAAACGTCCTTTCACAAAGTTTCCAACTATCTTTGATATATTTATAATGCCAGTAAACCGACAAACACGTAACCACAGTGAGCCAGCCTGCCCTTCTGAAACTCTTGTCCGAACGCCTTACTTTCAAATTTTCAAGTTACCTAACGTTACTGCTGCATTACTTAAGGTGGAAGCGAAAAATGTAAAAGCTTCTGAGCGAACACCAGTCAGAATCCGAATGTTAAACAATACACCTGCATATAGTCAGCACAAAAAGATTGCTCACACATTAAAATCATGCCCAAGATAATGGAACGATGACGTTCAGAAGTAAGTTATAATCCAGCGTCAGGTAATTTAATGTGGAAGCGAAGAGTTGCAATAGAGCTTCTGGGCAACTTCAATGTTAAGAATCAGTAGTTTAAAATTATACAAGCACATACAGGTGCTGGTCATAAAATTTGAATGTATGCAAGACATGGGTTTCAGCTGTCATGTTCCTTATGCCAAGCCACTCTTGAACAAGAGACAGCGTCAGGAAAAAGGACTGGACTGCTCCTGAGTGGTCCAAAGTTATGTTCCCTGATTAAAGTAAATTAGATTAGATTAGATTCGACTTTATTGTCATTGTGCAGAGTACAAGTACAGGGCCAATGAAATGTAGTTAGCATCTAACCAGAAGTGCAATATATTACATTATTTACATAAAGTGCAGTAGTGATATTATAGTGATTTTCGTGCCCTGCCCAGGCAGCGTTTATGGTAGATGTCCTCGAAGGAACTTGAAACTGGACACCTGATCCACTGCAGTTCCGTTGATGTAAATGGGGGCGTGAGCTTGATTCCTAGTCCGTCTGAAGTCCATGATGATCGCCTTTGTTTTGAGCATGTTTAGTACTAGGTTATTGTTTTGGCACCACAAGGACAGATGCTGTACTTCATCCCGGTAGGGCGTTTCATTATTGTCTGTAATCAAGCCTATCACCATGGTGTCATCTGCGAATTTGACTATGGTGTTTGAACCATAGGCAGGTACACAGTCATGGGTGAAGAGAGAGTACAGAATCGGGCTAAGAACACAACCTTGTGGAACGCCAGTGTTCAAGGTGATGGTTGATGAATGAAGGTTGCCTAATCTAACAGATTGGGGTCTGTTAGACAGGAAGTCTAAAATCCAGTGGCAGAGTGATGTGCTGATACCCAGATGGTTGAGTTTGGATATCAGCATAGACGGAATCACTGTGTTGAATGCAGAACTAAAATCGATGAACAGCATACTCACCTATGAGTTTTGACAGTCCAGTTGGGTTAGTGCCGTGTGTAGTGCTGTTGAGATAGCGTCCTCGGTGGATCTGTTGCTACGATAAGCAAACTGGTGTGGGTCCAGCGTAGCAGGCAGGCAGGATTTCAAGTGAGAAAGAACTAGTCTTTTAAAGCACTTGGAAATTATTGGGGTGAGTGCTACAGGTCGAAAGTCATTAAAGTCTGAAGCAGTAGAATGCCTAGGCACAGGCACAATGATGGCTGACTTAAAGATAGATGGTACAGCTGCCTGGGCAAGCGAAACATTAAAGATGTGAGCGAAGACACCCGCAAGTTCCACAGCACAAGCTCTTAGCACACGGCCAGGTACACCATCAGGGCCAGCTGCCTTCCGTGCATTCACTCTGCTCAGCATGCGACTGACATCCGAAGTGGAAAGTACAAGTGGGTTGTCGTCGGTGGAAGATTTATTGAAGATATCAATATCATCTGGTCGAAACGAGCGTAGAAGTTGTTCAGCTCATCAGGGACTGAAGCACTGTTGGTAGATGGAACAAAGCTAGTTGGTTTATAGTCAGTCAGGGCGTGTATTCCCTGCCACATACGCCGAGGGTCAGAGGAGGTAAAGTGCTCCTCAATCCGGCGTTTGTAGCAGTGCTTGGCTATAGCTATTAGTCTCTTCATATTGCCAGCAACCCCAGTGGGCGGTACAGAGGACTCTTGTACCCTGAGCGCTTGTTGATTTGTTTCAGGACAGAGTTAGTGTAGGTGTCCAAGTGGATGTGTGAGACTGTGGTGGCTCGGGCAGCATACTCACTCCAGTCGGTGTGCTGGAACTGTTGCTGAAGGAAGGAGTCAGCCCCATCCATCCAGATCTTTACAGTTCTGGTTGAAGGCTTAATCCTATGCATGACTGCAGTGTATTTGGGAAGCAGGAACAAAGAAAGATAATCGGACAGTCCAAGATGGGGGAGGGGTGTTGTTTTGAAGCTGGTTAAAGTCAAACCGATGCTGAATCCGGTGTTTGTGCGGTGAATGTTAATTTCCAAAAGTGTCTGTCTGTCGTAACTGTAGTTCGCAAGAGTTATTTGCGCAAGAAAACTGGAGATAGCTAAGTACAGAAGTATAACATCACTAAAACCGGTAAGACGCTGAGCCTCGCAGTGTGATCGCGATGCCATCTTGGTCCTGGGAGACCAAGGACCATTTCCTATGGAAATCAAGGTCCCAGAATCTGGAGGAAGAGAGGAGAGGCACAGAATCCACGTTGCTCGAGGTACCCTGCAAAGTTTCCACAGTCAGTGGCAGTTTGGGGTCCCATGTCATCTGATGGTGTGGGTCCACTGTATTTTCTGAGGTCCAAGGTCAACGCAGCCGCCTACCAGGGAGATTTAGATTACTTTATGCTTCCTTATGCCTCCAAGCGAGGTGGGTTAGTGCAGTGTGTAGTGCTGTTGAGATAGCGTCCTCGGTGGATCTGTTGCTACGATAAGCAAACTGGTGTGGGTCCAGCGTAGCAGGCAGGCAGGATTTCAAGTGAGAAAGAACTAGTCTTTTAAAGCACTTGGAAATTATTGGGGTGAGTGAGGCACAAGCACAACGATGGCTGACTTAAAGATAGATGGTACAGCTACCTGGGCAAGCGAAACATTAAAGATGTGAGTGAAGACACCCGCAAGTTCCACATCACAAGCTCTTAGCACCCGGCCAGGTACACCATCAGGGCCAGCTACCTTCCATGCATTCACTCTGCTCAGCATGCGACTGACGTCCGAAGTGGAAAGTACAAGCTCGCACAAATCACTCAGAGAGAGCGGGCAGCATGCACAAAACACTCAGAGAGAGCGCGCAGTTTGCACAAAACACTCAGAGAGCGCGCAGATTGCACAAAACACTCAGCGAAAGCGCGCAGCACGCACAAAACCCTCAGCGAGAGCGCGCAGTTTGCACAAAACACACAGAGAGAGCGCAAAGCTCGCAAAAAAAAACTCAGAGAGAGCGCGCAGTTCGCACAAAACACTCATAGAGAGCGCGCAGTTTGCACAAAACACTCAGAGAGAGCGCGCAGCACTCACAAAATTTCTGTTGAAGCCATAGCATAACTCAATGGTGAGTCAAAAGCGGCAGAGGTTACTTTTTTTTAAAAAAACCGTGACCCAGGCAAAGCTCCATATTTGTAACGGCAAATGCAAAGCTGGTTAAGGCATAACTTTGTTGGGGTTAACCTTTTGTCTGAAGTGTCTTACATAACTTCAAGTCTTGTGTGAATGTGTTCACCGGAAAAATACTCCAACAGCGCTCCGTATAACATGGATAAAACAATTATTTACAACACATACCAAGTCGACGTTAACAGAGCACGTTTTATAAATAATATAGAAGACACGGGTTAGCCTTTTTTTTGTAAGCACAGGGCTGACATTTTATGAAACACACTTTACCTTGTGTGAGCACTATATCTACAATGTTTGAATCCATTTTTAAAAAAGGTTCTTCTTTTTTGCAGCTTGAACACAACTAAATCAGATGCAGTGGGCATGTAAATTTTGCAAATTTGTGTATGAAAGAAAGGGCAACTGCTTAGACATTACAGATACAGAAACATGGTGGTTACAGCCACCAGTGAAACGCATGTTGGAGCGCTGGCCAGCCCTTTTCAGAAAGCAGCAGGTATGGTAACAAATATGTAATTTATGTAAAATAAAACATACAATCATATTAACATGAACATATTACTTCTACAAGAGTAAATGTATTTTAATTTGTGTAATCTGTTAATGTGGTACAAATCGAATTATGGCTCTATGTGTGCTGTGTTTTTCCTAAAGGTTTTTGCTGAGTTCACAAGGGTGGCAAGTAAAGATCTTGAACAAGACTTTTTTGAGGCCTTGGACAGTCACACCCCACGATTCCTTGAGATCTTTAAATCCAGGAAAGGAATTATTGGCAGTACACTTGCAGACATTGTTGCCCAAGTTGAAATTAAGGTAAGGAATCTTTTTATTACAATTTGGAATGTTACTTTTATAAGAGTGATCCAGTCACCTCCTTAATGGAACACTAGATAATATTTTTTACCTTAATTTTTTAGCTTAATTACAGCTTAAAAATCATTGTGATGCTCCACTGATCTTAGCTAGTGTTCCTTTAAGGTTGGTTAGTTTTCCTGTAGACTTGTCATCATCAACTAATTCCAAACATGAGAACCAACATTTATTTGCCATGGAGCTGCACTATTTCCCGAAAACTATTAAAGACAAATCAGTTATTTTTGTGCTGTGTAATGTTTCTTTCATTTTTAATGGTTCTTTCTAAAACCATGGAGCCCAAAGACAGACAAGTTAAACAAAACAGCACAAACACCCAATAATATTTTTTTTAGCAGATGAATCCTGTTTTAATGGGATGGTAACATATATTATAGAACACAGACACCTATGTGTTTTAACTTATAATTTATCACACATTTGTCTCATGTTCATTTTTAGATATTTTGGTTTGTTTTTTCTTAACTTGTAGATCCAGGATATTACAGCAATGTGGACTGCTGTCCTTCGTTGTCTTCCAGGTTTATCTTGGAGATTAGGCAGTGAGTACTTCAAGGTCTGTTTTGTAAGTATTACATCAAATTGTATAATTAAAATTTACTTAGTGAAGACATGAAGGTTTTGCAATAATATATTTTTTCATTATATTTACCTTTTGTCTGCAGGATTCAGATACCATCACAGATTTCATTCAGGTTCCTGATGGGTTATTGACTGTTATACCTGAAGACAGCCAGCAACCAGGTCCAAATGCCATACACTTTGAGCCATCTAGCATTAATATCATACTGGAAGGTAACGTTATGGAGAACATTGAAAACCATGCTCAAGCTATTTGCCTGACATTTGAACTACTATAAAACCTTCATTTGGACTATCCCAAAAGACTGGAGAACACATTTGACTTGCTAAACCTGGGAGTAGGCAATCTGAGCCCAAAATAATTTAAGGGATTTCTAAGTTTCGATGGACCCAGCTTTACCCTCTTATTGATGTTAGGCTCTCATTTATATGGTTTGCACTTGCAAAATGTTCTTGTGTTGTTCATAATGTGTCAAAGCACTTAAATTTATTGTGCAAAACTTTAGCTTGGTTAAGTGCATTAAACATTATTGTACATTTTTGTTTATTACACAGACTGTGCCATTTGAGTCATTCAAGAATAAAGATTACTGGAGGTTTTCTTTTAAAAAATATTTTTAATTGACTTAAATGTGGAATTAATTTTATTTTTGGGTAACTTTATGTATTTAGATAGGCTGATGTGCTCTGTGATGTAATGGAATTTGATTAAAATAAACCAGAAGTACTACTGAATAATAGTTCTTTGTTGTGCTTACTTTATTTTTCTAAGGCAATCGGTTTCCTAAATTCTATTAAGTAAACAGGACTCTTGTGGAATTATGTTAACTTGGGTAACATAAGTTGGCAGTACTTAAAAATGGCAACTTACATCTATGTACTACTTAATGTCAGAACAACTCATATCAATTAAGTAAATACAGTTGCGTTTTAAGTACACTTAAATGATAGACGTTAAGTTAACATAACTTCAAAATAATAGTTATATTTACTTAACTATTTCAAGGCAACCGGATTCCTAAATTCCTTTAAGTAAGATCAACTTATCACATTTTACAGTGCAAAGAAAAACCTCAGCGAGAGCCCGCAGGACGTACAAAACACTCAGCGAGAGGGTGCAGCACGCACAAAACCCTCAGCGAGAGCGCGCAGCACGCACAAAACACACAGAGAGAGAGCGCAGTTTGCACAAAATACTCAGAGAGACCGCAAAGCTCGCAAAAAAAACCTAAGAGAGATAGCGCAGTCCGCACAAAACACTCAGCGAGAGCCAGCAGTTTGCACAAAACACTCAGATCGCAAAGCTCGCAAGAAAAACCTCAGACAGATCGCACAGCACGCACAAGATACTCAGAGAGATCGCAAAGCAAAAAAAACCTCAGAGAGAGCGCACAGTTTGCACAAAACACACAGAGAGATCGCAAAGCTCGCAAACAAACACAGAGATCGCAAAGCTCACAAAAAAACCTCAGAGAGATCGCGCAGCACCCACAAAACACTCAGAGAGATCGCAAAGCTCACAAAAAAACCTCAGACAGATCGCGCAGCACCCACAAAACACTCAGAGAGATCACAAAGCTCGCAAGAAAAGCCTCAGAGAGATCGAGCAGCACGCAAAAAACACTCAGAGAGATTGCAAAGCTCATAAAAAAAACCTCAGAGAGATCGCGCAGCATGCACAAAACACACAGAGAGATCACAAAGCTCACAAAAAAAAAACATCAGAGAGATGGCGCAGCACGCACAAAACACACAGAGAGATCGCAAAGCTCACAAGAAAACCTCAGAGAGAGAGCGCAGCCCGCACAAAACACTCAGAGAGATCGCAAAGCTCACAAAAAAACCTCAGAGAGATCGCAAAGCTCGCAAGAAAAACCTCAGAGAGATCGCAAAGCTCACAAAAAAAACTCAGACAGATCGCGCAGCACGCACAAAACACACAGAGATCGCAAAGCTCGCAAAAAAACCTCAGAGAGATCGCAAAGCTCGCAAGAAACGCCTCAGACAGATCGCGCAGCACCCACAAAACACTCAGAGAGATCACAAAGCTCGCAAGAAAAGCCTCAGAGAGATCGAGCAGCACGCAAAAAACACTCAGAGAGATCGCAAAGCTCATAAAAAAAACCTCAGAGAGATCGCGCAGCATGCACAAAACACACAGAGAGATCACAAAGCTCACAAAAAAAAAAACATCAGAGAGATGGCGCAGCACGCACAAAACACACAGAGAGATCGCAAAGCTCACAAGAAAACCTCAGAGAGAGCGCGCAGCCCGCACAAAACACTCAGAGAGATCGCAAAGCTCACAAAAAAACCTCAGAGAGATCGCAAAGCTCACAAAAAAACCTCAGAGAGATCGCAAAGCTCGCAAGAAAAACCTCAGAGAGATTGCGCAGCATGCACAAAACCCACAGAGAGATCGCAAAGCTCACAAAAAAAACTCAGAGAGAGCGCGCAGCACGCACAAGATACTCAGAGATCGCAAAGCTCACAAAAAAAAACCTCAGACAGATCGCGCAGCACGCACAAAACACACAGAGAGATCGCAAAGCTCACAAGAAAAGCCTCAGAGAGATTGCAAAGCTCACAAAAAAACCTCAGAGAGAGCGCGCAGCCCGCACAAAACACTCAGAGAGATCGCAAAGCTCACAAAAAAACCTCAGAGAGATCGCAAAGCTCGCAAGAAAAACCTCAGAGAGATCGCAAAGCTCGCAAGAAAAATCTCAGACAGATCGCGCAGCATGCACAAAACACACAGAGAGATCGCAAAGCTCATAAGAAAAGCCTCAGAGAGATCGCAAAGCTCACAAAAAAACCTCAGAGAGATCGCAAAGCTCGCAAGAAAAACCTCAGACAGATCGCGCAGCACGCACAAAACACACAGAGATCGCAAAGCTCGCAAAAAAACCTCAGAGAGATCGCAAAGCTCGCAAGAAAAGCCTCAGAGAGATCGAGCAGCACGCAAAAAACACTCAGAGAGATCGCAAAGCTCATAAAAAAAACCTCAGAGAGATCGCGCAGCATGCACAAAACACACAGAGAGATCACAAAGCTCACAAAAAAAAAAAACATCAGAGAGATGGCGCAGCACGCACAAAACACACAGAGAGATCGCAAAGCTCACAAGAAAACCTCAGAGAGAGCGCGCAGCCCGCACAAAACACACAGAGAGATCGCAAAGCTCACAAAAAAACCTCAGAGAGATCGCAAAGCTCGCAAGAAAAACCTCAGAGAGATCGCAAAGCTCGAAAGAAAAACCTCAGACAGATCGCGCAGCATGCACAAAACACACAGAGAGATCGCAAAGCTCACAAGAAAAGCCTCAGAGAGATCGCAAAGCTCACAAAAAAACCTCAGAGAGATCGCAAAGCTCGCAAGAAAAACCTCAGAGAGATTGCGCAGCATGCACAAAACCCACAGAGAGATCGCAAAGCTCACAAAAAAAACTCAGAGAGAGCGCGCAGCACGCACAAGATACTCAGAGATCGCAAAGCTCACAAAAAAAACCTCAGACAGATCGCGCAGCACGCACAAAACACACAGAGAGATCGCAAAGCTCACAAGAAAAGCCTCAGAGAGATCGCAAAGCTCACAAAAAAACCTCAGAGAGATCGCGCAGCACGCACAAAACACACAGAGAGATCGCAAAGCTCACAAAAAAAACCTCAGACAGATCGAGCAGCATGCACAAAACACACAGAGAGATCGCAAAGCTCACAAAAAAACCTCAGAGAGATCGCGCAGCATGCACAAAACACACAGAGAGATCGCAAAGCTCACAAAAAAACCTCAGAGAGATCGCGCAGCACCCACAAAACACTCAGAGAGATCGCAAAGCTCGCAAGAAAAGCCTCAGAGAGATCGAGCAGCACCCACAAAACACTCAGAGAGATCGCAAATCTCATAAAAAAAACCTCAGAGAGATCGCGCAGCATGCACAAAACACACAGAGAGATCGCAAAGCTCACAAAAAAAACCTCAGACAGATCGAGCAGCATGCACAAAACACACAGAGAGATCGCAAAGCTCACAAAAAAAACCTCAGACAGATCGCGCAGCATGCACAAAACACACAGAGAGATCGCAAAGCTCACAAGAAAAGCCTCAGAGAGATCGCAAAGCTCACAAAAAAACCTCAGAGAGAGCGCGCAGCCCACACAAAACACTCAGAGAGATCGCAAAGCTCACAAAAAAACCTCAGAGAGATCGCAAAGCTCGCAAGAAAAACCTCAGAGAGATCGCAAAGCTCGCAAGAAAAATCTCAGACAGATCGCGCAGCATGCACAAAACACACAGAGAGATCGCAAAGCTCATAAGAAAAGCCTCAGAGAGATCGCAAAGCTCACAAAAAAACCTCAGACAGATCGCGCAGCATGCACAAAACCCACAGAGAGATCGCAAAGCTCACAAAAAAAAAATCAGAGAGAGCGCGCAGCACGCACAAGATACTCAGAGATCGCAAAGCTCACAAAAAAAAACCTCAGATTCGCAAAGCTCACAAAAAAAACCTCAGACAGATCGCGCAGCACGCACAAAACACACAGAGAGATCGCAAAGCTCACAAAAAAAAACTCAGACAGATCGCGCAGCACCCACAAAACACTCAGAGAGATCGCAAAGCTCGCAAGAAAAGCCTAAGAGAGATCGAGCAGCACCCACAAAACACTCAGAGAGATCGCAAATCTCATAAAAAAAACCTCAGAGAGATCGCGCAGCATGCACAAAACACACAGAGAGATCGCAAAGCTCACAAAAAAAACCTCAGACAGATCGCGCAGCACCCACAAAACACTCAGAGAGATCGCAAAGCTCGCAAGAAAAACCTCAGACAGATCGCGCAGCATGCACAAAACACACAGAGAGATCGCAAAGCTCACAAGAAAAGCCTCAGAGAGATCGCAAAGCTCACAAAAAAACCTCAGAGAGATCGCAAAGCTCGCAAGAAAAACCTCAGAGAGATCGCGCAGCATGCACAAAACCCACAGAGAGATCGCAAAGCTCACAAAAAAAACTCAGAGAGAGCGCGCAGCACGCACAAGATACTCAGAGAGATCGCAAAGCTCGCAAAAAAAACCTCAGACAGATCGAGCAGCATGCACAAAACACACAGAGAGATCGCAAAGCTCACAAAAAAAACCTCAGACAGATCGCGCAGCATGCACAAAACACAGAGAGATCGCAAAGCTCGCAAAAGAACCTCAGAGAGATCGCAAAGCTCGCAAGAAACGCCTCAGAGAGATCGCGCAGCACGCACAAAACACACAGAGAGATTGCAAAGCTCGCAAAAAAACACTCAGAGAGATCGCAAAGCTCACAAGAAAACCTCAGAGAGATCTCGCAGCACGCACAAAACACACAGAGAGATCGCAAAGCTCACAAAAAAAACCTCAGACAGATCGCGCAGCACGCACAAAACACACAGAGAGATCGCAAAGCACGCAAAAAAACACTCAGAGAGATCGCAAAGCTCACAAAAAAACCTCAGACAGATCGCGCAGCACCCACAAAACACTCAGAGAGATCGCAAAGCTCGCAAGAAAAGCCTCAGAGAGATCGAACATCACGCAAAAAACACACAGAGAGATCGCAAAGCTCACAAAAAAAACCTCAGACAGATCGCGCAGCACCCACAAAACACACAGAGAGATCACAAAGCTCACAAAAAAAACATCAGAGAGATGGCGCAGCATGCACAAAACACACAGAGAGATTGCAAAGCTCACAAAGAAAAAAACATCAGAGAGATGGCGCAGCACGCACAAAACACTCAGAGAGATCGCAAAGCTCACAAAAAAAAAAATATCAGAGAGATGGCGCAGCACGCACAAAACACACAGAGAGATCGCAAAGCTCACAAAAAAACCTCAGAGAGATCGCAAAGCTCGCAAGAAAAACCTCAGAGAGATCGCAAAGCTCGCAAGAAAAACCTCAGACAGATCGCGCAGCATGCACAAAACACACAGAGAGATCGCAAAGCTCACAAGAAAAGCCTCAGAGAGATCGCAAAGCTCACAAAAAAACCTCAGAGAGATCGCGCAGCCCGCACAAAACACTCAGAGAGATCGCAAAGCTCACAAAAAAACCTCAGAGAGATCGCAAAGCTCGCAAGAAAAACCTCAGAGAGATCGCGCAGCACGCACAAAAGACACAGAGAGATCGCAAAGCTCGCAAAAAAACACTCAGAGAGATCGCAAAGCTCACAAAAAAACCTCAGACAGATCGCGCAGCACCCACAAAACACTCAGAGAGATCGCAAGAAAAGCCTCAGAGAGATCGAACATCACGCAAAAAACACTCAGAGAGATCGCAAAGCTCACAAAAAAAAAACATCAGAGAGATGGCGCAGCACGCACAAAACACTCAGAGAGATCGCAAAGCTCACAAGAAAACCTCAGAGAGATCTCGCAGCACGCACAAAACACACAGAGAGATCGCAAAGCTCACAAAAAAAACCTCAGACAGATCGCGCAGCACGCACAAAACACACAGAGAGATCACAAAGCTCACAAAAAAAACATCAGAGAGATGGCGCAGCATGCACAAAACACACAGAGAGATCGCAAAGCTCACAAAAAAAAAAACATCAGAGAGATGGCGCAGCACGCACAAAACACACAGAGAGATTGCAAAGCTCACAAGAAAAGCCTCAGAGAGATCGCAAAGCTCACAAAAAAACCTCAGAGAGATCGCAAAGCTCGCAACAAAAACCTCAGAGAGATCGCAAAGCTCGCAAGAAAAACCTCAGACAGATCGCGCAGCATGCACAAAACACACAGAGAGATCGCAAAGCTCACAAGAAAAGCCTCAGAGAGATCGCAAAGCTCACAAAAAAACCTCAGAGAGATCGCGCAGCATGCACAAAACCCACAGAGAGATCGCAAAGCTCACAAAAAAAACTCAGAGAGAGCGCGCAGCACGCACAAAACACTCAGAGAGATCGCAAAGCTCGCAAAAAAAACCTCAGACAGATCGCGCAGCACGCACAATACATTCAGAGAGATCGCAAAGCTCGCAAAAAAAACCTCAGACAGATCGCGCAGCATGCACAAAACCCTCAGAGAGATCGCAAAGCTCACAAAAAAAACCTCAGACAGATCGCGCAGCATGCACAAAACCCACAGAGAGATCGCAAAGCTCACAAAAAAAAACCTCAGACAGATCGCGCAGCACGCACAAAACACTCAGAGAGATCGCAAAGCTCGCAAGAAAAGCCTCAGACAGATCGCGCAGCACGCACAAAACACACAGAGAGATCGCAAAGCTCACAAAAAAACACAGAGATCGCAAACCTCACAAAAAAAACCTCAGAGAGATGGCGCAGCATGCACAAGACACTCAGAGAGATCGCAAAGCTCCCAAGAAATATGTCAGAGAGATCGCGCAGGGCGAACAAAACACCTAGAGAGATCGCAAAGCTCGCAAGAAAAAAAAAAAACCTCAGAGAGATCGCAAAGCACGCAAAAAAAGACAGAGAGATCGCAAAGCTCACAATAAAACCTCAGATAGATGGCGCAGTGCGCACAAGACACTCAGAGATCGCAAAGCAAAAAAACCTCAGACAGATAACGCAGCACGCACAAAACACACAGAGAGATCGCAAAGCTCACAAAAAAAACCTCAGACAGATCGCGCAGCACGCACAAAACACACAGAGAAATCGCAAAGCTCGCAAAGCTCACAAAAAAAACCTCAGACAGATCGCGCAGCACGCACAAAACACACAGAGAGATCTCAAAGCTCACAAAAAAAACATCAGAGAGATGGCGCAGCATGCACAAAACACACAGAGAGAGCGCGCAGCACGCACAAGATACTCAGAGAGATCGCAAAGCAAAAAAAACCTCAGAGAGAGCACACAGTTTGCACAAAACACACAGAGAGATCGCGCAGCACGCACAAAACACACAGAGAGATCGCAAAGCTCACAAAAAAACCTCAGAAAGATCGCAAAGCTCGCAAGAAACGCCTCAGACAGATCGCGCAGCATGCACAAAACACACAGAGAGATCACAAAGCTCACAAAAAAAAACATCAGAGAGATAGAGAAATCGCAAAGCTCACAAGAAAACCTCAGAGAGAGCGCGCAGCCCGCACAAAACACACAGAGAGATCACAAAGCTCACAAAAAAAAACATCAGAGAGATAGAGAGATCGCAAAGCTCACAAAAAAACCTCAGAGAGATCGCAAAGCTCGC
Source organism: Hoplias malabaricus (assembly GCF_029633855.1). Taxonomy (NCBI): domain Eukaryota; kingdom Metazoa; phylum Chordata; class Actinopteri; order Characiformes; family Erythrinidae; genus Hoplias; species Hoplias malabaricus. The sequence goes on along the minus strand of NC_089812.1, from coordinate 41,307,614 downwards.
AAGAAAAACCTCAGAGAGATCGCAAAGCTCGCAAGAAAAACCTCAGACAGATCGCGCAGCATGCACAAAACACACAGAAAGATCGCAAAGCTCACAAGAAAAGCCTCAGAGAGATCGCAAAGCTCACAAAAAAACCTCAGAGAGATCGCAAAGCTCGCAAGAAAAACCTCAGAGAGATCGCGCAGCATGCACAAAACCCACAGAGAGATCGCAAAGCTCACAAAAAAAACTCAGAGAGAGCGTGCAGCACGCACAAGATACTCAGAGATCGCAAAGCTCACAAAAAAAAACCTCAGACAGATCGCGCAGCACGCACAAAACACACAGAGAGATCGCAAAGCTCACAAGAAAAGCCTCAGAGAGATCGCAAAGCTCACAAAAAAACCTCAGAGAGAGCGCGCAGCCCGCACAAAACACTCAGAGAGATCGCAAAGCTCACAAAAAAACCTCAGAGAGATCGCAAAGCTCGCAAGAAAAACCTCAGAGAGATCGCAAAGCTCGCAAGAAAAACCTCAGACAGATCGCGCAGCATGCACAAAACACACAGAGAGATCGCAAAGCTCACAAGAAAAGCCTCAGAGAGATCGCAAAGCTCACAAAAAAACCTCAGAGAGATCGCAAAGCTCGCAAGAAAAACCTCAGAGAGATCGCGCAGCTCGCAAGAAAAACCTCAGAGAGATCGCGCAGCATGCACAAAACCCACAGAGAGATCGCAAAGCTCACAAAAAAAACTCAGAGAGAGCGCGCAGCACACACAAGATACTCAGAGATCGCAAAGCTCACAAAAAAAAACCTCAGACAGATCGCGCAGCACGCACAAAACACTCAGAGAGATCGCAAAGCTCGCAAAAAAAACCTCAGACAAATCGCGCAGCACGCACAAAACACACAGAGAGATCGCAAAGCTCACAAAAAAAACCTCAGACAGATCGCGCAGCACGCACAAAACACACAGAGAGATCACAAAGCTCACAAAAAAAACATCAGAGAGATGGCGCAGCATGCACAAAACACACAGAGATCGCAAAGCTCACAAAAAAAAACCTCAGACAGATCACGCAGCATGCACAATACATTCAGAGAGATCGCAAAGCTCACAAAAAAAACATCAGAGAGATGGCGCAGCATGCACAAAACACACAGAGATCGCAAAGCTCACAAAAAAAAACCTCAGACAGATCACGCAGCATGCACAATACATTCAGAGAGATCGCAAAGCTCACAAAAAAAAACTCAGACAGATCACGCAGCATGCACAAAACACACAGAGAGATCGCAAAGCTCGCAAGAAAAGCCTCAGAGAGATCGCGCAGCACGCACAAAACACACAGAGAGATCGCAAAGCTCGCAAAAGAACCTCAGAGAGATCGCAAAGCTCGCAAGAAACGCCTCAGAGAGATCGCGCAGCACGCACAAAACACACAGAGAGATCGCAAAGCTCGCAAAAAAACACAGAGATCGCAAAGCTCACAAAAAAACATCAGAGAGATGGCGCAGCACGCACAAAACACTCAGAGAGATCGCAAAGCTCACAAGAAAAGCCTCAGAGAGATCGAACAGCACGCACAAAACACACAGAGAGATTGCAAAGCTCACAAGAAAAGCCTCAGAGAGTACGCAAAGCTCACAAAAAAACCTCAGAGAGAGCGCGCAGCATGCACAAAACACACAGAGAGATCGCAAAGCTCACAAGAAAAGCCTCAGAAAGATCGCAAAGCTCACAAAAAAAAACTCAGACAGATCGAGCAGCATGCACAAAACACACAGAGAGATTGCAAAGCTCACAAAAAAAAACCTCAGACAGATCGCGCAGCACGCACAAAACACACAGAGAGATCGCAAAGCTCACAAAAAAAAACTCAGATAGATCGCGCAGCACGCACAAAACACACAGAGATCGCAAAGCTCGCAAAAAAACCTCAGAGAGATCGCAAAGCTCGCAAGAAACGCCTCAGACAGATCGCGCAGCACCCACAAAACACTCAGAGAGATCGCAAAGCTCACAAAAAAACCTCAGACAGATCGCGCAGCACCCACAAAACACTCAGAGAGATCGCAAAGCTCGCAAGAAAAGCCTCAGAGAGATCGAGCAGCACCCACAAAACACTCAGAGAGATCGCAAATCTCATAAAAAAAACCTCAGAGAGATCGCGCAGCATGCACAAAACACACAGAGAGATCACAAAGCTCACAAAAAAAAAACATCAGAGAGATGGCGCAGCATGCACAAAACACACAGAGAGATCGCAAAGCTCACAAGAAAACCTCAGAGAGAGCGCGCAGCCCGCACAAAACACTCAGAGAGATCGCAAAGCTCACAAGAAAAGCATCAGAGAGATCGCAAAGCTCACAAAAAAACCTCAGAGAGAGCGCGCAGCCCGCACAAAACACTCAGAGAGATCGCAAAGCTCACAAAAAAACCTCAGAGAGATCGCAAAGCTCGCAAGAAAAACCTCAGAGAGATCGCAAAGCTCGCAAGAAAAACCTCAGACAGATCGCGCAGCATGCACAAAACACACAGAGAGATCGCAAAGCTCACAAGAAAAGCCTCAGAGAGATCGCAAAGCTCACAAAAAAACCTCAGAGAGATCGCAAAGCTCGCAAGAAATACCTCAGACAAATCGCGCAGCATGCACAAAACCCTCAGAGAGATCGCAAAGCTCACAAAAAAAAACTCAGACAGATCGAGCAGCATGCACAAAACACACAGAGAGATCGCAAAGCTCACAAAAAAAACCTCAGACAGATCGCGCAGCACGCACAAAACACACAGAGAGGTCGCAAATCTCACAAAAAAAACATCAGAGAGATGGCGCAGCATGCACAAAACACACAGAGATCGCAAAGCTCACAAAAAAACCTCAGAAAGATCGCAAAGCTCGCAAGAAACGCCTCAGACAGATCGCGCAGCATGCACAAAACACACAGAGAGATCACAAAGCTCACAAAAAAAAACATCAGAGAGATAGAGAGATCGCAAAGCTCACAAGAAAACCTCAGAGAGAGCGCGCAGCCCGCACAAAACACACAGAGAGATCACAAAGCTCACAAAAAAAAAACATCAGAGAGATAGAGAGATCGCAAAGCTCACAAAAAAACCTCAGAGAGATCGCAAAGCTCGCAAGAAAAACCTCAGAGAGATCGCAAAGCTCGCAAGAAAAACCTCAGACAGATCGCGCAGCATGCACAAAACACACAGAAAGATCGCAAAGCTCACAAGAAAAGCCTCAGAGAGATCGCAAAGCTCACAAAAAAACCTCAGAGAGATCGCAAAGCTCGCAAGAAAAACCTCAGAGAGATCGCGCAGCATGCACAAAACCCACAGAGAGATCGCAAAGCTCACAAAAAAAACTCAGAGAGAGCGCGCAGCACGCACAAGATACTCAGAGATCGCAAAGCTCACAAAAAAAAACCTCAGACAGATCGCGCAGCATGCACAAAACACACAGAGAGATCGCAAAGCTCACAAGAAAAGCCTCAGAGAGATCGCAAAGCTCACAAAAAAACCTCAGAGAGAGCGCGCAGCCCGCACAAAACACTCAGAGAGATCGCAAAGCTCACAAAAAAACCTCAGAGAGATCGCAAAGCTCGCAAGAAAAGCCTCAGAGAGATCTCGCAGCACGCACAAAACACACAGAGAGATCGCAAAGCTCACAAAAAAAACCTCAGACAGATCGCCCAGCATGCACAAAACACACAGAGAGATCGCAAATCTCGCAAGAAAAGCCTCAGAGAGATCTCGCAGCATGCACAAAACACACAGAGAGATCGCAAAGCTCACAAAAAAAACATCAGAGAGATGGCGCAGCATGCACAAAACACACAGAGATCGCAAAGCTCACAAAAAAAAACCTCAGACAGATCACGCAGCATGCACAATACATTCAGAGAGATCGCAAAGCTCACAAAAAAAAACTCAGACAGATCACGCAGCATGCACAAAACACACAGAGAGATCGCAAAGCTCGCAAGAAAAGCCTCAGAGAGATCGCGCAGCACGCACAAAACACACAGAGAGATCGCAAAGCTCGCAAAAGAACCTCAGAGAGATCGCAAAGCTCGCAAGAAACGCCTCAGAGAGATCGCAAAGCTCGCAAGAAAAACCTCAGAGAGATCGCGCAGCATGCACAAAACCCACAGAGAGATCGCAAAGCTCACAAAAAAAACTCAGAGAGAGCGCGCAGCACGCACAAGATACTCAGAGATCGCAAAGCTCACAAAAAAAAACCTCAGACAGATCGCGCAGCACGCACAAAACACACAGAGAGATCGCAAAGCTCACAAGAAAAGCCTCAGAGAGATCGCAAAGCTCACAAAAAAACCTCAGAGAGAGCGCTCAGCCCGCACAAAACACTCAGAGAGATCGCAAAGCTCACAAAAAAACCTCAGAGAGATCGCAAAGCTCGCAAGAAAAACCTCAGAGAGATCGCAAAGCTCGCAAGAAAAACCTCAGACAGATCGCGCAGCATGCACAAAACACACAGAGAGATCGCAAAGCTCACAAGAAAAGCCTCAGAGAGATCGCAAAGCTCACAAAAAAACCTCAGAGAGATCGCAAAGCTCGCAAGAAATACCTCAGACAAATCGCGCAGCATGCACAAAACCCTCAGAGAGATCTCAAAGCTCACAAAAAAAAACTCAGACAGATCGAGCAGCATGCACAAAACACACAGAGAGATCGCAAAGCTCACAAAAAAAACCTCAGACAGATCGCGCAGCACGCACAAAACACACAGAGAGGTCGCAAATCTCACAAAAAAAACATCAGAGAGATGGCGCAGCATGCACAAAACACACAGAGATCGCAAAGCTTACAAAAAAAAACCTCAGACAGATTGCGCAGCATGCACAAAACACACAGAGAGATCGCAAAGCTCACAAGAAAAGCCTCAGAGAGATCGCAAAGCTCACAAAAAAACCTCAGAGAGATCGCAAAGCTCGCAAGAAAAACCTCAGAGAGATCGCGCAGCATGCACAAAACCCACAGAGAGATCGCAAAGCTCACAAAAAAAACTCAGAGAGAGCGCGCAGCACACACAAGATACTCAGAGATCGCAAAGCTCACAATAAAAAAACCTCAGACAGATCGCGCAGCACGCACAAAACACTCAGAGAGATCGCAAAGCTCGCAAAAAAAACTCAGACAGATCGCGCAGCACGCACAATACATTCAGAGAGATCGCAAAGCTCGCAAAAAAAACCTCAGACAAATCGCGCAGCATGCACAAAACCCTCAGAGAGATCGCAAAGCTCACAAAAAAAAACTCAGACAGATCGAGCAGCATGCACAAAACACACAGAGAGATCGCAAATCTCGCAAAAAAAACATCAGAGAGATGGCGCAGCATGCACAAAACACACAGAGAGATCGCAAAGCTCGCAAGAAAAGCCTCAGAGAGATCGCGCAGCACGCACAAAACACACAGATAGATCGCAAAGCTCGCAAAAGAACCTCAGAGAGATCGCAAAGCTCGCAAGAAACGCCTCAGAGAGATCGCGCAGCACGCACAAAACACACAGAGAGATCGCAAAGCTCGCAAAAAAACACAGAGATCGCAAAGCTCACAAAAAAACATCAGAGAGATGGCGCAGCACGCACAAAACACTCAGAGAGATCGCAAAGCTCACAAGAAAAGCCTCAGAGAGATCGAACAGCACGCACAAAACACACAGAGAGATTGCAAAGCTCACAAGAAAAGCCTCAGAGAGTACACAAAGCTCAAAAAAAAACCTCAGAGAGAGCGCGCAGCCCGCACAAAACACTCAGAGAGATCGCAAAGCTCACAAAAAAACCTCAGAGAGATCGCAAAGCTCGCAAGAAAAACCTCAGAGAGATCGCAAAGCTCGCAAGAAAAACCTCAGACAGATCGCGCAGCATGCACAAAACACACAGAGAGATCGCAAAGCTCACAAGAAAAGCCTCAGAAAGATCGCAAAGCTCACAAAAAAAACTCAGACAGATCGAGCAGCATGCACAAAACACACAGAGAGATCGCAAAGCTCACAAAAAAAAAACCTCAGACAGATCGCGCAGCACGCACAAAACACACAGAGAGATCGCAAAGCTCACAAAAAAAAACTCAGATAGATCGCGCAGCACGCACAAAACACTCAGAGAGATCGCAAATCTCATAAAAAAAACCTCAGAGAGATCGCGCAGCATGCACAAAACACACAGAGAGATCACAAAGCTCACAAAAAAAAAACATCAGAGAGATGGCGCAGCATGCACAAAACACACAGAGAGATCGCAAAGCTCACAAGAAAACCTCAGAGAGAACGCGCAGCCCGCACAAAACACTCAGAGAGATCGCAAAGCTCACAAAAAAACCTCAGAGAGATCGCAAAGCTCGCAAGAAAAACCTCAGAGAGATCGCGCAGCATGCACAAAACCCACAGAGAGATCGCAAAGCTCACAAAAAAAACTCAGAGAGACCGCGCAGCACGCACAAGATACTCAGAGATCGCAAAGCTCACAAAAAAAAACCTCAGACAGATCGCGCAGCACGCACAAAACACACAGAGAGATCGCAAAGCTCACAAGAAAAGCCTCAGAGAGATCGCAAAGCTCACAAAAAAACCTCAGAGAGAGCGCGCAGCCCGCACAAAACACTCAGAGAGATCGCAAAGCTCACAAAAAAACCTCAGAGAGATCGCAAAGCTCGCAAGAAAAACCTCAGAGAGATCGCAAAGCTCGCAAGAAAAACCTCAGACAGATCGCGCAGCATGCACAAAACACACAGAGAGATCGCAAAGCTCACAAGAAAAGCCTCAGAGAGATCGCAAAGCTCACAAAAAAACCTCAGAGAGATCGCAAAGCTCGCAAGAAAAACCTCAGACAAATCGCGCAGCATGCACAAAACCCTCAGAGAGATTGCAAAGCTCACAAAAAAAAACTCAGACAGATCGAGCAGCATGCACAAAACACACAGAGAGATCGCAAAGCTCACAAAAAAAACCTCAGACAGATCGCGCAGCACGCACAAAACACACAGAGAGGTCGCAAATCTCACAAAAAAAAAATCAGAGAGATGGCGCAGCATGCACAAAACACACAGAGATCGCAAAGCTCACAAAAAAAAACCTCAGACAGATCACGCAGCATGCACAATACATTCAGAGAGATCGCAAAGCTCACAAAAAAAAACTCAGACAGATCACGCAGCATGCACAAAACACACAGAGAGATCGCAAAGCTCGCAAGAAAAGCCTCAGAGAGATCGCGCAGCCCGCACAAAACACACAGAGAGATCGCAAAGCTCGCAAAAGAACCTCAGAGAGATCGCAAAGCTCGCAAGAAACGCCTCAGAGAGATCGCGCAGCACGCACAAAACACACAGAGAGATCGCAAAGCTCGCAAAAAAACAGAGATCGCAAAGCTCACAAAAAAACATCAGAGAGATGGCGCAGCACGCACAAAACACTCAGAGAGATCGCAAAGCTCACAAGAAAAGCCTCAGAGAGATCGAACAGCACGCACAAAACACACAGAGAGATTGCAAAGCTCACAAGAAAAGCCTCAGAGAGATCGCAAAGCTCACAAAAAAACCTCAGAGAGAGCGAGCAGCCCGCACAAAACACTCAGAGAGATCGCAAAGCTCACAAAAAAACCTCAGAGAGATCGCAAAGCTCGCAAGAAAAACCTCAGACAGATCGCAAAGCTCGCAAGAAAAACCTCAGACAGATCGCGCAGCATGCACAAAACACACAGAGAGATCGCAAAGCTCACAAGAAAAGCCTCAGAAAGATCGCAAAGCTCACAAAAAAACCTCAGAGAGATCGCAAAGCTCACAAGAAAAACCTCAGAGAGATCGCGCAGCATGCACAAAACCCACAGAGAGATCGCAAAGCTCACAAAAAAAACTGAGAGAGAGAGCGCAGCACGCACAAGATACTCAGAGATCGCAAAGCTCACAAAAAAAACCTCAGACAGATCGCGCAGCACGCACAAAACACTCAGAGAGATCGCAAAGCTCGCAAAAAAAACCTCAGACAGATCGCGCAGCACGCACAAAACATTCAGAGAGATCGCAAAGCTCGCAAAAAAACCTCAGACAGATCGCGCAGCATGCACAAAACCCTCAGAGAGATCGCAAAGCTCACAAAAAAAACCTCAGACAGATCGCGCAGCATGCACAAAACACACAGAGAGATCGCAAAGCTCACAAAAAAAACATCAGAGAGATGGCGCAGCATGCACAAAACACACAGAGATCGCAAAGCTCACAAAAAAAAACCTCAGACAGATCACGCAGCATGCACAATACATTCAGAGAGATCGCAAAGCTCACAAAAAAAAACTCAGACAGATCGCGCAGCACGCACAAAACACACAGAGAGATCGCAAAGCTCACAAAAAAAACCTCAGACAGATCGCGCAGCACGCACAAAACACACAGAGAGATCGCAAAGCTCGCAAGAAAAGCCTCAGAGAGATCGCGCAGCACGCACAAAACACAGAGAGATCGCAAAGCTAGCAAGAAAAGCCTCAGAGAGATGGCAAAGCTCACAAAAAAACCTCAGAGAGAGCGCGCAGCATGCACAAAACACTCAGAGAGAGCGCGCAGCATGCACAAGATACTCAGAGAGATCGCAAAGCTCACAAAAAAAACCTCAGACAGATCGCGTAGCACGCACAAAACACACAGAGATCGCAAAGCTCGCAAGAAAAGCCTCAGAGAGATGGCAAAGCTCACAAAAAAACCTCAGAGAGAGCGCGCAGCATGCACAAAACACTCAGAGAGATCGCAAAGCTCGCAAGAAAAGCCTCAGAGAGATCGCAAAGCTCACAAAAAAACCTCAGAGAGATCGCAAAGCTCGCAAGAAAAACCTCAGAGAGATCGCGCAGCGCACACAAAACACTCAAAGAGATCGCAAAGCTCGCAAGAAAAGCCTCAGAGATCTCGCAGCAGGCACAAAATACTCAAAGTCAAAGTTTTCGAAATTGGATCCCACTTCCAATTTATTTTACTATATTGGAATATATTGGAAGTGGTATCCCATTTCCAGTTTATTTGACTTGGCTGAAATAGACTGGAATTGGGATCCCACTTCCAATTCATTTCAGCCAAGTCATGTACGTGTTTCATGGGATCCCACTTCCAATTTATTTCAGCCAAGTCATGTACATGTTCCATGGGATCCCACTTCCAATTTATTTGACTTGAATGAAATCAATTGGAAATGGGATAGTGAGATTGGGTCCAAAATTGGTCCCAATTTGTCAAAATTGACCCCAATTTGACTTGGTTAGAATAGATTGGAAGTGGGATCCCACTTCCATTCTATTTGATTTGACTGGAATAAATTGGAAGTGAGATAGGGTCCCAATTTGTCAATATAGGCCTCAGTTCTGGCCCCAAAATCAAAGATTTCCAAATTCCAAATAGTAAAATAAATTGGAAGTGGGATCCCACTTCCAGTTTATTTGATTTGACTGGAATAGATTGGAAGTAAGATCCCACTTGCAATTTATTTGACTTGGTTAGAATAGATTGGAAGTGGGCAAACAAAGGAAAACATTTTTCATGAATAAATTTGCTGAACATAACATACTACGCAAGATCCCAGTGACCCCATCTTCTGATATGTTGTTTGGGGGACTCAGATGATTCAGTACTCGACGCCGTGAAGTCGGTAGACCCCCCCAAGCTCAGTTTCTGGACATCCCACTCCCAATTTATTCCCATTCAAATTTCATTCATGGGTTTTGGACACCCCTTAAAAGGGTCCGAATGACCCCAAATGTTAATATGTTTATTGTGCACACCCCACGAGACAGCCTGTGAAGTTGTGTAAGCCTAACTTCAAGTCAAATATATTGGGAGTGGGATCGGTCAGTTCCGAGTCTGACGTCCCACTTCCAATCTATTGCATTCAATTAAAATACATTGGGAGTCGGATCGGTCAGTTCCGAGTCCGACGTCCCACTTCCAATCTATTGCATTCAATTCAAATACATTGGGAGTGGGATCGGTCACTTCCGAGTCTGCCGTCCCACTTCCAATCTATTGCATTCAATTCAAATACATTGGGAGTGGGATCGGTCACTTCCGGGTCCGACGTCCCACTTCCAATCTATTGCATTCAATTCAAATACATTGGGAATGGGATCAGTCAGTTCCGTGTCCGACGTCCCACTTCCAATCTATTGCATTCAATTAAAATACATTGGGAATGGGATGTCCGACGTCTGCGCCAGACTTGACTAACCCCACCCACCAGCACAAACCAGGCAAGTAGATTACACAGCGAACAGGTAAGTGATTTTAAGGATACACTTACAGATAATGGCCATTTGTTTGCCCATAGTAAGGGTGTATGTACAAAGCTTGCTCTAAGGAATATAAACATTTGTTACAGTATCAAGACTGTCTGTCAGTCTGAAATGATGAATATTTAGCACTAAATCAAGCCACTCCTACAGGCTATAAATATGTACACAGCCCCAGACTGACGGGCAAAGGGGGTGGATTATGTATAATTTACAAAAATAATTTAATTATTAACCAAAAACATGGTTACAACTTTACTTCCTTTGAAATTATGTACATTAACATAATTAACCCCGCCACAAATAAGAACACAATCTCCTTATTAAACATTTATAGACCACCAGGGCCATATTCAGAATTTATAAAAGAATTTGGTGAACTAGCTGCTAATTTAGCAGTGTCCTGTGATACGTTAATAATTGTAGGAGACCTTAACATTCATTTTGAGAAAAGTGATGATCCCCTAAAAAAGAACATTCACATAAATCATAGATACTGTTGGTTTCACACAAAATGTATCAGGTCCTACTCATTATTGTAATCACACACTAGACTTGGTTTTGACCCTGGGCACGAACATAAAAAACTTAAATATTCTCCCGCAGTCTTCCACAGTCTCAGACCACTACATAATTTTGTATGAATAGTTTAGATATAAAAAAAAATGTACATGCCCACATTACTATATAAAGCGCTCACTAACCCCATCTACTTCCCCTAAATTTACTGAAAACATCACTGATTTATTGACCTCAGTCAGTAGTCCAGCGGACCCACTGGAGCTGGACAGACTAATGGACTACTTAGATAACACACTTTGATCAACTTTAGATAGTGTAGCACCACTTAAGCGTAAAAAGCTACGACAGAAAAAACTCGCTCCCTGGTATAATGAAGAAACACTCACCTTAAAACAAACCGTAAGGAAATTAGAGCGGAAATGGCGGTCGACTAAACTGGAAGTATTTCACTGTGCCTGGAAAAACAGCCTTATCGAATTTAGAAGGGCGCTCGTCAATGCACGTTCAGCACATCTGGCCTCACTGATTGAAAATAATAAAGACAATCCTAGAGCACTCTTTAATGTAATCTCTAAACTTACAAACAATCGGGCAGCTACTGATACACAGATCCCAGCTGTTCACACCAGCAATGCTTTTATGGACTTTTTTAACAATAAGATTGAACATATTAGACAAACAATATACTAAATCCAGCCTGTCTGTCATCTGGTGTGGATGATATAGAACAAAACAGAGAAGGACGACTAGAGGACTTTGACCCACTACCACAGCTAGAATTGGATTGACCTGTTTGTATGACCTGCACACTTGATGCAATACCAACAAAACTATTTAAAGAAGTATTACCAGTCATAATCAATCCCCTTTTAACAATCATAAATTCGTCCCTTATACTGTATGTGATCACGTACACAAAGCATTTAAACTAGCAGTTATTAAACCCCTGATCAAGAAACCGAATCTTGATCCTAGTGTACTATCCAATTACAGACCTTCTCTTCATATTTAAGATCTTAGAAAAAGTTGTGGTCCAACAACTTCCCTCATACTTGCATAAGAATAACATATATAAAAAATTTCAATCTGGTTTTAGGCCACACCATAGCACCGAAACGGCTTTAGTTAAGATAGCAAACAACCTTCTTCTCACCTCTGATCGAGGCTGCGTATCCATGCTAGTTCTACTCGACCTCAGTGCAGCTTTTGATACAAGTGATCATACTATTCTGCTAGAAAGATTAAAAAACATGGTTGGAATAACAGGAACGGCCCTATCATGGTTTAAGTCTTATCTCAAGGATCGCTACCAGTTTGTAAAAGTAAATAATGTTTCTTCTTTGTAAGAAAAAAATGAGATCTGGAATTTCCCAAGGCTCCATTCTAGGACCTTTACTATTCATATTATAAATGCTGCCACTGGGCAGAGTTATTAGCAGGCATGGCATTACCTTCCACAGTTACACAGATGACACACAGTTATACATATCAGCCAAACCAGATGACAAACCTACACTAAAGAAAATGGAGGACTGTGTTAAAGAAGTGAAGCATTGGATGTCATACAATTTCCTTCTGCTAAACAGCGACAAAACCGAGGTTCTCCTTCTAGGTCCAAAACCTGTTATAAATAAGGTATCAGACTTAATACATAATTTTGACTTCCCTGTTCTCCCTAGCTCATCAGCTAAAAATCTGGGTGCCATAATTGATTCAGATCTATCATCATGATCAGCATATAGGTAAAATTACAAAAACAGCTTTCCTACATCTTCGGAACCTCGCTAAGTTAAGAAATTCCTTATCCCACCCAGATGCAGAAAAATTTGTTCACGCTTTTATTACATCAAGATTAGATTATTGCAATGCACTTTTATCAGAATGCTCCAGCAGAAACTTGAGTAAACTCTTTCTCCTACAAAGCCCCTCGGCTCTGGAACAATCTTCCAGCTAGTGTCCGGGACGCAGACACAGTCACTATGTTTAAGTCTAGGCTCAAAACACACTTGTTCAGTTTAGCCTTTGGCAACTAACCTCTGTCTAGTTTAAGGTTGTCATTTCAGGAACTCATGGACATGGGGAATCAGGGTAAACGCGGATGATGTTCTCACAATTTCTCTTTTTTGGAGCTGAAAGACGTCCTTGCCTGAGCTCCTTCTGGTTTCCCTCCTCCCAGTCTGTTACAGTCAGATCCGTCACATGCTCTTTTTCTCTGCTGCACTCAACTAAACTAACCGCTTCCCTTTACTGTTTTCTGAGAAAATGGTGGCCCACTGATGGAAGATTGTTTGCTGGATTCTCCTGCGGCCCAGACCAGACCAGACCAGCTGCTCACCTCCATCTACTGCTGCCAGCCTCTGACCACTCACCATGATCAACTACACTGAAGTAGAAATGGACTCAGATTAGCAACATTGACTGATTCTTCCAAATCTGATGCACTATTATTATGCCCCAAGATTGATGTCACTATTATGATTATTATCATTATTATTATTATTATGTAGCATAATGACAATTCATTGGTGATCATTTAAAATTCAATCTATAGTTTGATCAGAGGAGGATGGGTCTCCTTTGTGAGTCTTGGTTCCTCCCAAGGTTTCTTCCTCCAGCCTTGAGGGAGTTTTTCCTTGGCAGTGTCGCCTTCCGCTTGCTCGCATTGGGCTTTGTTTTAAATGTTCTGTTCTGAAACTGTGAAGCTGCTTTGTGACAACGTCAGTTGTAAAAGGCGCTATACAAATAAAGTTGATGTTTGGATGTCTTTTCAACTTTAATCCAGAGTTTATTGGATGACATTTATGTACGTGATTTCCACATTGAAATAACGGCTTTAAAAGGACGTCTTTAATGTGACTTAGTTAGTCGTCTTTTCAACGTCAGTGTTTCATTTTCATTTTCAACCTTAAAAAAACGTTGATTAGACCACAGTCAAGTACATTATTTCAACATTGAATCAACGGCTAAATGTTTACTGGGATTGCAGTTAGCACACTACACTGATCAGAGCATTTTATTAAACACATATGGAAACATTCAGTGTCATGCTGAAGGGAGGAGATTGTTATTTAAGTTTAAGTGAAGACGACTGGACTGGAACGACAGCTCTAAAATGAATGAACTCTGAGTGAGAAACCGGAAGGTGGCAGAAGAGAACTGATGTAAAAACACAGAAGAAGAAGACGATGAAGCTACGCACTCTTTTCAGTGACCGCGGCACGCGAGCAGCTCTCACCAGCCTCAGGGAACAGCTTCATCCCATAAATATGTCAATTTAACCTTCTATTTTTGGATACATATGTATTTTGGTATCGCCCAAATGTAGTCAACATCGTTAATGTTATGTACGTTATTCTATCAACTGCTATATGGTACATACGTAATATTGAACCGTTTTTTTTTTTTGTTTGTTTGTTTTTTTTCCAAATGACAAACTTTAGCTAACCTGTTTAACTCTAGCTAGCTCTTTTTTCCCCTCTGACATAGAAAACATTTAAATGACATGACAATCGCTCATACATGAGTATTTTAATTTGAGTAATTATGTGGTTTGATGGCGAATTTTACAAGACGATGTGAGCATTTTTTATGTCACAGAACCGCTTCCCTCAGTATAAGAAATAAAATAAGAAATAAAACTGCTTAAACACATTAAGAAGACATAAAGTAGTAGCTACGTGGGTTAAAATACATTCTCAATCTCAGTGCTGGTTTTTTGGTGTAAAGTAATATTTTGAATATATAATTTCACATACACTCATTTTTTGTTAGTGAGTAGCAGTGAGTTTTGGCTGGTGATTAATGGGTTGCAGAAGGTTATATGAAAGCTATAGAAGCTTATTTACTGAGAGAAAAAAATAAACAAAAGCACGTGAAGTAGTTTATTTTTGGAGCTGTGAAGTTAGTACATTTTTTTCAAAATTAACTATGAACATGAACTAATTCATTTTCTTTATGTAATTATGTAAAGATGGACTGTAGTAAAAAAAAATGAGTAGGGCAGTGAAAAATGGTGGGCAGGGAGAAAAGCAAATAGGAGGTTAATTTAAGTTATTTAGATGAGATCTTTAGCATCAGTTGTAGCATAATCGTTTGTACTATAACCTCATAATCTTTTACATTTGAAGTTCTGTAGTTAATGAATTTGCATGCATAAGCAGTTTACAGTTACTCAGGAACAAGGCGTACAAAACTCAAAGAGCACGCACAGAACTCGTGCAGCTGGCGCACAAAACTCAGAGAGCATGCGCTGAACTCAGCGCTCACGCACAAAGTCATGGAGCACAAATGTCAGAGCTGGATTTTTTGTTTGCAAGTTATAAGTTTTACATTTGAGATGAATTTTTTTTGTGCATTCTTTTTGGCACAAATCAGATTCCATACAGGATTCACTAAAAATAATCAACAAGTTTGCGTCACCATTTGGAATGCTGCGGATGCTTTGAGAATTAAGAATAGGCTTGCGCAACATTTTGAAAGATTCCGGATGCGCTAAAAAAAAAAAAAAAACATCTAGCAAGGTAGAGGTAGAGGTAGAAGTCTGAGACGGTCAAAAATTTAGTATAAAAAAAAAAACACAAAGGGGTACCCTTTATTATTTTTTTTTTGGGGTGAAAACTGTGACCTCCTCAGATCTTCTCCAAACCCACACCGTGTGTCAGGGAAGTCCTGACAAAGACAGTGGTGTGGTTATTTTCGCTCTACCATATCCCAAAGCTGAGATATGGAGACCTCTTCTAGTCCATAAAATGTATAACTGTATATATCAAGATGGGATTCCTATTTCCAGTCAAGCTAGGTAAACACATGAGTAGAGGGTAACCTTTAAGTTTTACGTTTGATGTTAATTTTTTTTTGTGCGATTCTTTTTGGCACCAATCAGGTTCCATACAGGATTCGCTAAAAATAAACAAGCTTGCGTCACCACTTGGATCGCTCCGGTTGCTACGAGAATTGAGAATAGTCTCGTGCAGCTTTTTGGAACCTTCAGCACATGCTAAAAATAAACAGCATGCTCACGTCATCATTTGGAACGCTCCGGTTTCTACAAGAATTAAGAACAGGTTTTGCAGCTTTTTGGAATCTTCAGGATGCGCTAAAAATAAACAGTAGGCTCACGCCACCCTTTTTAACGCTCCGGTTGCTACGAGAATTAAGAATTGGCTCTCGCAGCATTTTGGAATGTTACAGATGTGCTAAAAAAAATAAAGATTAGGCTCACGCCTCTTTTGTAAATGCTCCATGTGCTGAGTGAAGTATAGAATAGGCTTGCACAGCTTTTTGGAACCTTCAGGATTCCAAGGATTATGGAATCAGATTTGTGCCAAATATGAAACGCTCCATGGCTTTAGTGTGTGAGTTCTGAGTTCTGCGTGTGCTCTCTGAGTTTTGTGCACAAGCAGCACGAGTTCTGTGCACGAGCTCTCTGAGTTTTGTACACTGGATCCTTGAGTTTTGCAAGCAGTTTTGGCAAAAAGCTCTCGTGTGGGCGGGTTTTCTCAGGGGTACCTTCCCATTGGCTAATGAGTTTTTGAGTGACAACTCAGTGCCCAAGGCATTTTGGACTACACATGCGTACACCTACTTGCAGCTCAGCAGCGGAGAGACAGGAAAGATTTTAACATTAAAGAGTGAACAACTTTACACACACAAATTCTCTTTGTACTTTACTGTTTTAAAACGATGAAATACCTGCAAACTTCGACAATCAATGCAGATATTGAGGTAATGTTCTGTCTAAAACAAAGCATTAAAGATTTTACTGTGAGTACAAACCTGTTTGTCCCTCATTACCAGATACTGATCTGAGGTAAATGCACACCGAGGTCTGTTTACTCAGGATGAACCAGAATAAATGAGCACTTATTTGTTTATTTGTAAATTATTATTCATGAGTGCTTGAGCCCCTGTTCAGAAACCTATTGTGTACTAACATAGTGGTTCTTCGCTTTTCCATAATCACTGTTAGATGGTTTAAATGCCCAAATTTTATTTTGAAGATCACAGTTTTGAACAAATGGCATATGTGCATTTTGTTACAGGAGGTCTCAGAGAAAAGAGAAACATCACAGACAAGAGTGTTCCTGCTCCTTTAATGAATACAAATTTGCTTAATATCTAGCTCACACATTACTTCCTGGAAAACACCAGATGTAAAGTTTGAACCACAATCTGATTGAATCTCACGAGGCAGCCCACACCGAGAAAAGAACTGAAACAAACACTCAATTATAGTTCTTGCCTTAATGTTTCTCGAGGGTACAGCCTCCGGAAATCTAGTACACACATCCAATATTGTGAACAGATACTTATAACCCTTTTTTGTCTTGTGCAAAGGTCCAACACAATCTATCGTCACTCGCAAAAATGGAGAGTACACAATGGTGCACAAGGCACTTTCTGATTTGGCTTACCGGCTAGCTGACAAGCATGACATGTCCGACAGTAGGAGATTACATCTCGATGCATCTTCGGCCAATAAAAATAACGCAAGACTCTCTCTTGGGCTTTACGAATACCCACATGCCCTGCCATGGGTGCTTCATGTGCCAAGCGCAACACTTTCAACCTAAAACTCTTCAGCAACACAATCTGCTCCACAACACTCCAATCTTCAACAGCAGGATGATAAGGAGGCCTCCACTTCCGCATAAGCACTCCCTGATGCATATAGAAGACCTCTGCCGACTCCTCTGTCTCCTCCCGTGTACCAGCCCCCTTACACAATGAGGCCAACTCAGGGTCCTCCTTGAGCTCCTTGATTAAGGTTTCCCTATTAAACTGAGCTGCATCTGATTAACCTAGTTTTCCAAAGAAGGTATCTCCAAGCTCAAATGCTGCCTCCTCCAGCCCTCTCTGTGGAACCACCCCCTTGGGGCGAGACTGGGCACGGGTAACGACACAGGTTGAAAACACCTCAGGATACTCCCTGGCCAAAGCCTCTGTTTCTGGTACCTCACATGGCATGTGACTAATTAAAGGGGTTACCGAAACTTGAACCCCAGCAAGATCATTCCCCAATAGCATAGAAACTCCAGGGACTGGTAATGATGGCACTACTGCTACATTAACATAGCCATTTACCAAGTTAGAGGTTAGGTACACTTTATGCAATGGCATGGCACCAAACAAACTTCCCACACCCTGAAGCAACACTGAAGAGTCATTGAAACTGGCTAATCACGAACCCCTTGTAACAACAAGGACTGAACTGCACCAGTGTCCCTGAAAATTTTAATTTTGGTTTCTGGCTCCCCAGAACCAATGGACACTGTACAGCAGGAGACAAACCCATCATACAGAGAGGGGGTTATTTCAGACTCAGGATCCACACAACTAATAGTCCTCTCTGAACCAACTACCAATGCCACAGATTTTGAAGAGTCAGTATAAGACCCACGTCTGCACTTCTGCAGAACTGGACAACCTGATTTTATATGGCCAGGTTTTCTACAATAATGGCAGATTATTTCTCCCGAGGGAGTAGAATTTACAGGTTTTTGAAGTTGACTATGAGGTTTAGAGCCAGATGGCCCTTCCCTATGACTTTTAGTCTCTGCTGATTTAACCTCTATATTAGCCTTTCTCCAACCACTGATCTCTCTTTCACTCTCGACTCCTTATGGGTAAATTCGTAAGTATCTGCCATCATAGCAGCCTTTTTAACTTCAGTCGCCCCATGCTCCTGAATGTACACTTCCTAAAGAACAGGTAGACTATTTTTAAACTGTTCCATAAGAACAAGCTGTTTTAAATCTGCAAAAGTATAAACTTCACATGCTTTCGTTCAAACACTGCCTCCTGCTGCCTAGCTACATCCAAATAGGTTTCCGCTAGCTTACGTCTAAGAGAACGGAATTTGTGCCTGTAAGTTTCTGGCACAACTTCATAGGCATTCTTCACTGCCGTTTTCACCGTGTCATACTCCATGGAGTGTGCAGAATTCAAAGCTGCATAAGCCTCCCGAGCTTTCCCCTACAGGACACTCTGAACCAAAACGGTCCAACAATTCTCCAGCCAAGCTAATTCCGTGGCTATATTCTCAAAGGCATCAAAAAACACATCTACCTCGTCTTCCTGAAATTTTGGCATTAGATGTAGACATTTGGATACATCAAACCGAGTCTCATGTCTGCGCTGTTGTTGACTCTCCATCTGCGAGAGTTTAACCTTCTCCAACTCAATCTTAGCTAACTCCAGCTCCCGCAAACTATCCTTCTCCTTCTCTCGCCTACCCTTCTCTGCTTGTTCCCTAGCCAATCTTGCCTCAATGATGGAGTCACTCAAACCTAGGGACTGAGCAAGGATCTACTATCTTAATTTTATTCAACTCTGAATCTACCTCAATCTCATAATATTCAGCAAGCTGGAGCAACTGAGGCTTCTTTAATTTTATCCAGTCCGTTGTCTGCAGATGGGCTTGGATAAAACTTTCCGGATCAAACTGAGACATTTTTGGGAAAAAATTAAAAAAATACCAAAAGCCCCCCAGCCGAAATGAGGACAGACCAGAGACCCCTAACTCTAAGGCTACTAAAATTCAAACACCAAGAGGTAACCTATATTCCCCTATTGGCCTAAAATCCCTAAGTACCACCAAAGTATGACTACAAAACTAAAAGTACTTGACAATTTTGGCCACCTTACCTCAAGTCCTCTCATAGGACTTCTGAAAGAACACATACAACTCAAGAAGCCCCAAGTAGGCCACAATTTCCAACAGGTATTTTTGAGTCAAATCAACACCACCAAATCAGATTTCCTGAGAACTCAACCAAACATACCCAATTACCAAAGGTCTAGACTGTATACAATCAAGCAACTCTGCAATCCAATACCCACCTTAGCAAACAGCTAACCTCAACAGAGCACAAAACTATCAAGTTACAATCACACAGCCAACAATTAGATCACGAAAATAAGGTGTTGAAATCTATTGTGATGAAATGAGAACTTGGGAGGGTTCACTCTTCTTACCTAAAGATCCTCGAAGAACCCAAGCGCTGACTCCATGGTCGACCAGCCCAAGCATGTAGAGATTATTCAAAAGGGTAGGTAGTAATCTGGAGGTGCAACAGTTTCCAGAGTGCTAGAGAAAAATCAGCGCCAAAACTTCCACCATCTTATATATATCCAAAACGACGCTCCGGTATCTGGCCTCCAAAACCAGAGGTCCTCCCCTTTAAAGGCTCCACTTCAAGATCTCAAGAAAAGTAAGACCCCCCCCCAGTGGCTGGAGTGTGTATTGTGGGAGTCAAGTGTCTATCCCAGTGCACCTAGTTTATAAGAATCTATATTCAACACCATTAACTCTATTGAGAGAAAATCCCAGTTACGAAAATAATCACACCCCTATGTAAGTCAAGGCCTCCTTAATCAACAACATTTTTATTTTGTCAATAAGGTCCATACCACACTTCTGACATATTTCATAAAATATCACCATTTAATATTCTAAACATGTACATAAACAAATGCATACATTTTCAAATGACCTTGCCTTTTCCCCACAGATATCAAATAGAAATCAGAAGAATATCTATTAAACATACCTGAAAACCTGATTTTGGTGGCCTTAAAAGTACACTTACCCTATAATATAGCGTGATTCATATATCAAAGTATATGATCACATTCTAAAGTTGTCATATTGAGAAACAATGATAGAAACATTTTACTTCTCAACCTCAAGTAGACTGTAAGTAATTATTCAAATTTCAAAATTTAACAACCTGGCTATTAGCTCAGACATTACATAATGTGGGTTAAAAGCTAAGTAGAACACTTGCTATTCATCATAATGACACGTTGGCTAGCTGCAGCAAACATTAGAAAAGTAAGCCTAATGCAATAAAAAGTTTTGATGACTTTGTTCACTTGAGATGGCTAAAGAAAAAAACACAAACTTCAAACAAAATGACTGTTACCAACCTGACATGGCGCGCGCTCCTCTGCTCTTTGGGGCTTGAAAACTCCAGAATCCGATAGCTGCTAATCACAACGTATTAGTTGACTGCACAAACTTCTTGTCACACAGCCCACAACACCAACTCACGTTTTTCAGAACAAATTCAAAAAAGCCACACCGAATTTCAGCTGTCTAAAATGCTTCATGAAGGCTGTGGTAAATTCAAAGACTGCCCATTACCACTGCTGCAATGCCCATTATCACAAGTGTCTGTGGTGCTGCATCAGCATTCATCTTCCATCAGTTCAACAATTTTTTTCCCCTCGTGTAAGACACCTCTGTGTTGATATCTTATGTGGAAAAAAAATAAATAAATACACACACACACACATTATATTAATTAATTATATTCTTATTGAAAGATGATACAGTAAACATATTAAAAATATTTCAGTGCAAATTTTCTGGTTCAACTTACAATGAACACTAATTATACAACTTTGCTATAAAAACTTTATCATGGAGGTAGTTTAGACCAGTTCTAAAAAAAATATCACTCAACACTAAACACACCCTTGTATTTACAGAAACTTTGAAAAAGCTAAACTTTTTAAGAAATATAATTCTGTTTAAAAATTTCTACAAAAAACAATAAACAAATTTCTTAAAATTGTGTTATTTGTGTTTGGTAGATTATTTCCTGGTTGTAACAATGCTTCTGGGCAATAAATCTTATACAGTTGGAAAGCCTGTTAAATGATGCCACATTTACCTTTTAAAGAGGCGCAACCCACATTCTCAGCTCTACTGCTCATCCCACAAATGCATGTTCCTTACAAATGTGGCACCGTTTAAAGGGGAAATTAACAGGCTTTCCAACGGTATGAGACATACTGCCAATAAGCATTGTTACAACAACAAAAAAATAATCTACCAAACACAAATTTCCTTACTTTTTATGCCAAGTTCATTTTTATAAGATACTCTTTGCAGTTATTTGACATTATTTCATTTGCATTTTGCCAGTCTTTGCTTTCATTATTGTTTTTATGGATTTTGCTGATAAGGTCTTTTGCTTCTGGAATCTCTCTAGAGTCTGCTTCGTGGTTTGCTTGAGTTTTGACAGAAGTTTCAAGGGTGGGTTGGTCTTAGAAGACTACATTCACCGTGAATCTCCTTTGGTCATCGATTTTGGACTTACAGGTGCTCTGAAATCTCCTCTGGGACCTAGCCATGCCCACCCCACCCCTAAATGGGACAAGCTTTTTTCCCCATACACAGCATCAGGTTAATTATCACTGTTCTGTATTAACCCTGTCATACTACCATAGCTACAGCTTTTTTAGTTAGCTTTCTAGTAACCGCCAACGCGCTGTCTGCCGCTGGGTTCTCTTGCCTGACCCGTGGAAGCTTTTTTCGCAGGACAAATTTGCCCGTTCTTTACCATGACCCTACTAACCTCTGTATTTTTTTGTTCCCTTTGTCTGGTTTTCTTTCTCCTGTCTCTCTCTCATGCTTTGAGATGTCCTGCTGCTCTCCAGGTGTTGCCCTGATCCAGCCCCTGTGTATCCTGTACAAGATCCTGGCCTTGTCTCATCTACACTATCATGCTGTTTTATCTCAGATTAACTCTGCACCTACTTTTAACTCACACAGAATCCCTGATCACCTTCTCCTTCCTCAGACTCATACATCACTAATGTACTACATTTACATTACATCATCTGTCACCATTTCACTTTTACTTCTGTTCTGTTCTCTGTTGTGTCTCCGGTGTCGACCCGAGGAGGATGGGTTCCCCGTATGAGTCTTGGTTCCTTCCAAGGTTTCTTCCTCATGTGCTGAGGGAGATTTTCCTTGCCACTGTTGCCCCTGGCTTGCTCATAGGAGGCTTGGACCCGGATCTCTGTAAAGCTGCTTTGTGACGACTTTTTGTTGTGAAAAGCGCTATATAAATACAATTTGATTTGAATTAAATTTTAGTATTAAATAGCTGTTACAAACATTATAATAAATAGCTGAATGGTCTGAAGATATTGCAGATGCTCATATTTCTTCCCTATGTGTTTTTTCTCCATTCAGTTTACTAGAATTTTAAAAGGCTTATATAAGTGATTTGTGCAAAATATTTATGGTCTTGCTTAATGTAATTATTATACTGTCTAGATAAAGTTTTATACAATTTCTTGTGTTGTCAAATATGCATTTTTTCAACACACTATATATAGCAGGAAGTTAAAAAAAACAGAAGTCTAAAAAAGTGCAGGAACATATGTTTGCAATCTGGAATAAAGAATACAAAACATAAATTAATTGTTATACTGACACAATTCCCAAAGTTTAAAGTCTGCATATTAAATACCAAACACAATGTTATTTTCAAAACACACACAGTGTATATATATATACATATATATATATATATATATATGCCATAGCAAAACTAGCACTAAATGTTAATCCATATTTACAAGCACAATACTGGAGTTTTCTGTTCTTTTTTAAATGCTGAAGCAGTTACTTTTTGTTCTTGTTTCATCAGAAAATAACTGTCACTCTGTTTAAGGTGGAACAGGAGAAATTTTAACTGGATGCTAGCTAACATTAGCAGACGCTAACATACAAATATACTGTAAAAAACATAATAATAAAATAACAATTAAAATTTAAGCAGTACATTTCTTCGTAGATGTCTTTCAGTAACTGTAAAACATTTATTTAAATTATTTGCAATTTGCTAAGACACATGGAAGACCTTTACATCCTGAGGTAGTGATAGCTTACAACCCGGTCTCACACCTACTCGTGATATAGTCACATATATAGGAGACTGCAATTCATGCTGAAAATATGCGATATGTCATGAATTGTAGATTACTATATCACGAGTAGGTGTGAGACCGGGCTGTAGCTTAACATTACTGGCTGATGTAACTTTGGTAACTGACAAAGCGACACATTTATGTTATGATTAAAACCAATATTTAACAAAAAATATATTCATTAAGCACATGTAAAATGTTGTATTCTAATCAAATGATATTTAAAAGAGACCGTAGCAAACTGGCTTCAATGGGAAAGCTCCATGGCTGGCGTTGCCAGCTCCCGCACGAGTTATGCACAGGGGCCATGTCTTCATTAATTCAGACTTATTATCCTGGATTTAAGTCCTTTATAGAGTATTTAATTATTTTTTTATAACGTCTCTTCCTTACACATGTAAACAATCGTACACACAAAAAAACGTGTGTATTTGTATAACTAAAAATGTGAGTCTGTAAACAAGTTTTAGTCCCCACACCGAGATTATATCCATCTACACACAGACAAAGAGAGAGTCCACCAGTTTCGCTACACTACACTTTGGTTGGGTTTTTATGTACTGTTTCTAATTCTATATTTTTGTTGTGATATCAGTTATATTTGAATATGTATTTTGTCTCGTTCACCAGTGATATTTTTCAGTTATTGTAGTTAAAACAGCATTTAACTAATCCATACGGGCCTACTTACATATTCATGATAGGATTTACATCACACACTGTAGCTGACACGAAACATAAATCCTTTGTGAACGTAGTCCCTACGTTTCATCTGAATTATTCATAACATAGTGAGCGAAGCACTGACCTATGGCTACGTTGAGCCCTACGTGCGCAGTGTGAAGACAGCAATATTAGTAAGCTGATCCCCATAGCAACTGGAAGTTTATTTACAATAAAAAACCTCTAGTGTTTAGTACCTTAAAATTTGTAAACATGCATAATATTATATAACTTCATTCATAACATGCTCTAAAGCTTTTCATAATTTTATATCAAACAAACATCACTATTCTCTCACACTGTGTGTGACACATACTGAGATTTGACATTGATAAATTATGTGCATTCTTTTAATAGCATACTGCTAAACAATACAGTGTCAATACAAACCCATGGTGAAATTAACTTTCCAGATCCTCCTCTTTCTGTAAACATGTATATGTTAAAATATACATTAAATTACTTATGTTTTATTTAATTATGTGTATCTACTTCTATATATACATTAAGAGAGGATAAATCTCCTTCAAAATGAAATTGAACAAAAAATTCTAAATTATAAAAGGGCTTTTTCAGCAGTTCAGTGGTGGTTGAAATGAGGGGTTTATATATATATATATATATATATATGTGTGTGTGTGTGTGCGTGCGTGCTTTTAAACGTATTTATATATGTATAATGTTTATACAAAATCTCATAAAAAAACATGGTCAAATCCAACACGCTTAGAGACCAACGGCATTCCATACACCTGGACCCCCATGACTACTGACGAAGAACACTCCCAGCTCTGTTTTCTGACTGTGACTCTGAGCCGAGTGTAGTCAATTCACAAAAAAACATTATAAGAACGCAGTACCAAAGCATGGCCCACTGAATTTACTGCTGAAAAAAGATCTTTTTTAATTCAGATTTTTTTTGTTCAATTTAATTTTGAAGGAGATTTATCCTCTCTTAACATATATAAGTATATACACATAATTAAATAACACATGAGTAAATTAATGTATATTTAAACATAGTATACATGTTTACAGAAAGAGGAGGATCTGGAAAGTTAATTTCACTATGGGTTTGTATTGACACCGTATTGTTTAGCAGTATGCTATTAAAATAATGCACATAATTAATCAATGTGAATGAATTACGCCTCAGTATGTGTCACACACATATGAATAGTGAATAGTGATGTTTGTTTGTTATAAAATTATGGAAAGCTTTAGAGCATGTTATGAATGAAGTTATATAATAATATGCATGTTTACAAATTTTAAGGTACTAAACACCAGTTTTTTTATTGTGAAACATAAACTTCCAGTTGCTATGGGGATCAGCTTACTAATATTGCTGTCTTCACACTGCTCATGTAGGGCTCAACGTAGCCACAGGTCAGTGCTTAGCTCACTATGTTATGAATAATTCAGATGAAACGTAGGGACTACGTTCACAAAGGATTTATGTTTCGTGTCAGCTACAGGGTGTGATGTAAATCCTATCATGAATATGTAAGTACGCCCGGATTTGAGGCCTCCCATTGGCAAAAACCTTAAGAAGCGTGTAAACGTGTCAATTTTGGTCACGTTATCACGACAAAATTTTACGTGTCAACACGCAAATTTTTAATAACGTGTTAACGAGCATGTGTTCACACGTTTAGAGCCCAACGCTGTTCTATAAGAGACCAACGCCATTCCATACACCTGGACCCCCATGACTGCTGACGAAGTGACACTGAGCCTGCTGTGGGCCAGCGCTGTTTTCTGACTCTGACTCTGAGTGTAGTCAATTCACAAAAAAACATTATAAGAACACAGTACCAAAGCATGTCTCAATGTTGCATGTAGGTATTTTAGTATTGAATTCCTCTGTTTTTTTGTTTTTTTTTTCATTTGTTTTAAATTATGCTTCAAAGGAATACATCTACAAATGAGTATGTGCAAGTGTGTAAAGCTCTGATATTTAAGTACCCTTTTCTGAAGGAAAATGAGTAAGATAGGGATATCCAAACTCAGATATTTCTGTAATGGTAATTTTTATATGTCTCTGTTGAAAGAACTTGTCTGCTTGTTTGTCTGTATGTTAATTTCTAATCATCAACAGAACTCACAAACTAAGTGTATGTCAGGTCAGCTCGAGGTCAATGCTTTATTAGAACAAACCACATCTTGTATATCAAACTGAGATGTCTCTAAGGAAACTAAGCTTGCAGAAACATCGAGTGATTATCTTATGGTTATGACGTATAAACTACCTATATAAATATCTCTGTGAAAACATCTTCTTTGTCCACATTCACATAGTACTCTCTGCTATTGTATGTTGACCACCTTAAGGTTAAATAAACTACTTTCTGATTCCAAATGCTCTGTTAGATTTCAATTCTTAATACTTGTCCTTATTTTCTCCATCACAATTTCAAAAAATACATATCAAATTCAAATGTGTACGCAGTACACATTTTAAAATGCTTGTGACAATGATACATGTGTACGTTGAACGTTTTCAAATCTATGCCTTCTTTTTTTGTACAAGACTCTGTATAATCAGTAATGTTGGAATTAAAATGTCCAAAATTGGAATAATCTGAAATATTTAACATGGAAAAGGTTAAGTACTAGCTGCCCGAGTACCATTTTCAAATGACCAATCATATGTTGCATTAACTTAATAAAAAATAAATAAAAACTACACTGACATACTCCCATCTGGCCACAAATGGGAGTATGTGTCCACAATTCCATTTAGACCTAACAGGTGGTGGTGGGGTCTTAGTTCCGAAAGGCCATTTAATCGAGAAAATAGCATTTGCTTACCTCTTCGTAGTACCACACCATCCCAATCCACATATATGATACGCTGCTTGGTGGACCTTATCGGCCTAGCGCGCAGCGGCCCCTAGACGATTTTTTTTGCAGAGCCCGGGGTCGAGTCCTGGGCACACGTGGTGGGAGCTAAAAATCCTCAAAGTTTGGGCCCTTTACCCGCAATTTTGCATCAATCCACCAGGTGGCTCCCGGAACGTCCCGATTCCAATATATTCCATTACATTCCATTACAGGCAAATATATTGGGATTGGGATGGCGTATAAATATATATCATTCGTTGAAGTGTTTTGTAATGTTTTTAATACTTTTAACATACCCAACATCCATAGACATTAACATTTTAAAGTGTTGGCTACTTTGATAAGGCAACACAAAAGTCCTTTCACAAAGTTTCCAACTATCTTTGATATATTTATAATGCCAGTAAACCAACAAACACGTAACCACAGTGAGCCAGCCTGCCCTTCTGAAACTCTTGTCCGAACGCCTTACTTTAAGATTTTCAAGTTAGCTAATGTTACTGCTGCATTACTTAAGGTGGAAGCGAAAAATGTAAAAGCTTCTGAGCGAACACCAGTCAGAATCCGAATGTTAAACAATACACCTGCATATAGTCAGCACAAAAAGATTGCTCACACATTAAAATCATGCCCAAGACAATGGAACGACGACGTTCAGAAGTAAGTTATAATCCAGCGTCAGGTAATTTAATGTGGAAGCGAAGAGTTGCAATACAACATTGAGCTTCTGGGCAACCTCAATGTTAAGAATCAGTAGTTTAAATTATACAAGCACATACAGGTGCTGGTCATAAAATTTGAATGTATGCAAGACATGGGTTTCATCTGTCATATTCCTTATGCCAAGCCACTCTTGAACAAGAGACAGCGTCAGGAAAAAGGACTGGACTGCTCCTGAGTGGTCCAAAGTTATGTTCCCTGATTAAAGTAAATTAGATTAGATTAGATTCAACTTCATTGTCATTGTGCAGAGTACAATACAGGGCCAATGAAATGTAGTTAGCATCTAACCAGAAGTGCAATATATAACATTATTTACATAATTTACATAAAGTGCAGTAGTGATATTATAGTGATTTTCGTGCCCTGCCCAGGCAGCGTTTATGGTAGATGTCCTCGAAGGAACTTGAAACTGGACACCTCATCCACTGCAGTTCCGGTGATGTAAATGGGGGCGTGAGCTTGATTCCTAGTCCGTCTGAAGTCCATGATGATCTCCTTTGTTTTGAGCGTGTTTAGTACCAGGTTATTGTTTTGGCACCACAAGGACAGATGCTGTACTTCATCCCGGTAGGGCGTTTCATTATTGTCTGTAATCAAGCCTATCACCATGGTGTCATCTGCGAATTTGACTACGGTGTTTGAACCATAGGCAGGTACACAGTCATGGGTGAAGAGAGAGTACAGAATCGGGCTAAGAACACAACCTTGTGGAATGCCAGTGTTCAAGGTGATGGTTGATGAATGAAGTTTGCCTAATCTAACAGATTGAGGTCTGTTAGACAGGAAGTCTAAAATCCAGTGGCAGAGTGATGTGCTGATACCCAGATGGTTGAGTTTGGATATCAGCATAGACGGAATTGTTCTGTTGAATGCAGAACTAAAATCGATTAACAGCATACTCACCTATGAGTTTTGACAGTCAAGTTGGGTTAGTGCAGTGGGTAGTGCTGTTGAGATAGCGTCCTCGGTGGATCTGTTGCTATGATAAGCAAACTGGTGTGGGTCCAGCGTAGCAGGCAGGCAGGATTTCAAGTGAGAAAGAACTAGTCTTTTAAAGCACTTGGAAATTATTGGGGTGAGTGCTACAGGTCACAAGTCATTAAAGTCTGAAGCAGTAGAATGCTTAGGCACAGGCACAATAATGGCTGACTTAAAGATAGATGGTACAGCTGCCTGGGCAAGCGAAACATTAAAGATGTGAGAGAAGACACCCGCAAGTTCCACAGCACAAGCTCTTAGCACACGGCCAGGTACACCATCAGGGCCAGCTGCCTTCCGTGCATTCACTCTGCTCAGCATGCGACTGATGTCCAAAGTGGAAAGTACAAGTGGGTTGTCGTCGGTGGAGGATCGTTTATTGAAGATATCAATATCATCTGGTCGAAAAGAGTGTAAAAGTTGTTCAGCTCATCAGGGAGTCAAGCACTGTTGGTACATGGAACAAAGCTAGTTGGTTTATAGTCAGTCAGGGTGTTGTTCCCTACCACATACGCCGAGGGTCAGAGGAGGTAAAGTGCTCCTCAATCCGGCGTTTGTAGCAGTGCTTGGCTATAGCTATTAGTCTCTTCGTATTGCCAGGAACTCCAGTGGGCGGTACAAAGGACGCTCGTACCCTGAGCGCTTCTATGCTGAGGGATGCCATGGTAAGAAATCTCAGACCACCAGTCTTGTTTTTTGCCCTTCTTTTGTACGCATTAGGTTTTTTCATTTATGTGCATCTGCTTTTGTTTTTTTTGTGAATCAGGACCGGCGTTTGTAGCAGTGCTTGGCTATAGCTATTCCTCTCCTCAGGTTAGCTCTGACCAAGCTGTATGCTTCCCGGCATCCTGATCTGAAGGCAGCATCTCTGGCTTTGAGCAGATTGCGAACCTCTCTGTTCATCCAGGGCTTCTGATTAGGGAATGTTAATTATTATGGCAAACTTAAAATTAATGATTAAGTATCACCAGGAAGGAAGATCGACACTCAAAGAATTCTTTGAGGAGAAGAGAGGAATAAGACAGACAGTCAAAGATTGCGTGAATCCGGTGTTTGTGCAGTGAATGTTAATTTCCAAAAGTGTCTGTCTGTCGTAGCTGTAGTTCGCATAAGTTATTTGCGCAAGAAAACTGGAGATAGCTAAGTACAGAAGTATAACATCACTAAAACTGGTAAGACGCTGAGCCTCGCAGTGTGATCGCGATGCCATCTTGGTCCTGGAAGACCAAGGACCATTTCCTATAGAAATCAAGGTCCCAGAATCTGGAGGAAGAGAGGAGAGGCACGGAATCCACATTGTTCGAGGTACCCTGTAAAGTTTCCACAGTCAGTGGCGGTTTGGTGTCCCATGTCATCTGCTGGTGTGGGTCCACTTTATTTTCTGAGGTCCAAGGTCAACGCAGCCGCCTACCAGGGAGATTTAGATTACTTTATGCTTCCTTATGCTTCCAAGTGAGGTGGGTTAGTGCAGTGTGTAGTGCTGTTGAGATAGCGTCCTCGGTGGATCTGTTGCAACGATAAGCAAACTGGTGTGGGTCCAGCGTAGCAGGCAGGCAGGATTTCAAGTGAGAAAGAACTAGTCTTTTAAAGCACTTGGAAATTATTGGGGTGAGTGCTACAGGTCGAAAGTCATTAAAGTCTGAAGCAGTAGAATGCTTAGGCACAGGCACAATAATGGCTGACTTAAAGATAGATGGTACAGCTGCCTGGGCAAGCGAAACATTAAAGATGTGAGCGAAGACACCCGCAAGTTCCACAGCACAAGCTCTTAGCACACGGCCAGGTACACCATCAGGGCAAGCTGCCTTCCGTGCATTCACTCTGCTCAGCATGCGACTGACGTCCGAAGTAGAAAGTACAATTGGGTTGTCGTCGGTGGAGGATCGTTTATTGAAGATATCAATATCATCTGGTCGAAACGAGTGTAAAAGTTGTTCAGCTCATCAGGGAGTCAAGCACTGTTGGTACATGGAACAAAGCTAGTTGGTTTATAGTCAGTCAGGGTGTTGTTCCCTACCACATACGCCGAGGGTCAGAGGAGGTAAAGTGCTCCTCAATGCGGCGTTTGTAGCAGTGTTTGGCTATAGCTATTAGTCTCTTCGTATTGCCAGGAACTCCAGTGGGCGGTACAAAGGACGCTCGTACCCTGAGCGCTTCTATGCTGAGGGATGCCATGGTAAGAAATCTCAGACCACCAGTCTTGTTTTTTGCCCTTCTTTTGTACGCATTAGGTTTTTTCATTTATGTGCATCTGCTTTTGTTTTTTTTGTGAATCAGGACCGGCGTTTGTAGCAGTGCTTGGCTATAGCTATTCCTCTCCTCAGGTTAGCTCTGACCAAGCTGTATGCTTCCCGGCATCCTGATCTGAAGGCAGCATCTCTGGCTTTGAGCAGAGTGCGAACCTCTCTGTTAATCCAGGGCTTCTGATTAGGGAATGTTAATTATTATGGCAAACTTAAAATTAATGATTAAGTATCACCAGGAAGGAAGATCGACGCTCAAAGAATTCTTTGAGGAGAAGAGAGGAATAAGACAGACAGTCAAAGATTGCGTGAATCCGGTGTTTGTGCAGTGAATGTTAATTTCCAAAAGTGTCTGTCTCTCGTAGCTGTAGTTCGCAAGAGTTATTTGCGCAAGAAAACTGGAGATAGCTAAGTACAGAAGTATAACATCACTAAAACTGGTAAGACGCTGAGCCTCGCAGTGTGATCGCGATGCCATCTTGGTCCTGGGAGACCAAGGACCATTTCCTATAGAAATCAAGGTCCCAGAATCTGGAGGAAGAGAGGAGAGGCACGGAATCCACATTGTTCGAGGTACCCTGTAAAGTTTCCACAGTCAGTGGCAGTTTGGTGTCCCATGTCATCTGCTGGTGTGGGTCCACTTTATTTTCTGAGGTCCAAGGTCAACGCAGCCGCCTACCAGGGAGATTTAGATTACTTTATGCTTCCTTATGCTTCCAAGCGAGGTAGGTTAGTGCAGTGTGAAGTGCTGTTGAGATAGCGTCCTCGGTGGATCTGTTGCTACGATAAGCAATTTGGTGTGGGTCCAGCGTAGCAGGCAGGCAGGATTTCAAGTGAGAAAGAACTAGTCTTTTAAACCCCTTGGAAGTTATTGGGGGAAGTTATCATTCACTCTGCTCAGCATGTGACTGACGTCCGAATTGGAAAGTACAAGTGGGTTGTCGTCGGTGGAGGATCGTTTATTGAAGATATCAATATCATCTGGTCGAAACGAGCGTAGAAGTTGTTCAGCTCATCAGGGAGTGAAGCACTGTTGGTAGATGGAACAAAGCTAGTTGGTTTATAGTCAGTCAGGGTGTGTATTCCCTGCCACATACGCCGAGGGTCAGAGGAGGTAAAGTGCTCCTCAATCCGTCGTTTGTAGCAGTGCTTGGCTATAGCTATTAGTCTCTTCATATTTCCAGGGACTCCAGTGGGCGGTACAGAGGACGCTTGTACCCTGAGCGCTTGTTGATGCATTTCAGGACAGAGTTAGTGTAGGTGTCCAAGTGGATGTGTGAGCCTGTGCAGGCTCGGGCAGCATACTCACTCCAGTCGGTGTGCTGGAACTGTTGCTGAAGGAAGGAGTCAGCCCCATCCATCCAGAACTTTACAGTTCTGGTTGAAGGCTTAATCCTCTGCATGACTGGAGTGTATTTGGGAAGCAGGAACAAAGAAAGATGATCGGAAAGTCCAAGATGGGGGTGGGGTGTTGTTTTGAAGCTGGTTAAAGTCGAACCGATGCTGAATCCGGTGTTTGTGCAGTGAATGTTAATTTCCAAAAGTGTCTGTCTGTCGTAACTGTAGTTCGCAAGAGTTATTTGCGCAAGAAAACTGGAGATAGCTAAGTACAGAAGTATAACATCACTAAAACCGGTAAGACGCTGAGCCTCGCAGTGTGATCGCGATGCCATCTTGGTCCTGGAAGACCAAGGACCATTTCCTATAGAAATCAAGGTCCCAGAATCTGGAGGAAGAGAGGAGAGGCACGGAATCCACATTGTTCGAGCTACCCTGTAAAGTTTCCACAGTCAGTGGCGGTTTGGTGTCCCATGTCATCTGCTGGTGTGGGTCCACTTTATTTTCTGAGGTCCAAGGTCAACGCAGCCGCCTACCAGGGAGATTTAGATTACTTTATGCTTCCTTATGCTTCCAAGCGAGGTGGGTTAGTGCAGTGTGTAGTGCTGTTGAGATAGCGTCCTCGGTGGATCTGTTGCAACGATAAGCAAACTGGTGTGGGTCCAGCGTAGCAGGCAGGCAGGATTTCAAGTGAGAAAGAACTAGTCTTTTAAAGCACTTGGAAATTATTGAGGTGGGTTATGCAGTGTGTAGTTCTGTTGAGAGCGAAGACACCCGCAAGTTCCACAGCACAAGCACTCAGCACACGGCCAGGTACACCATCAGGGCCAGCTGCCTTCCGTGCATTCACTCTACTCAGCATGCGACTGACGTCCGAAGTGGAAAGTACAAGTGGGTTGTCATCGGTGGAGGATCGTTTATTGAAGATATCATTATCATCTGGTCGAAACGAGCGTAAAAGTTGTTCAGCTTATCAGGGAGTGAAGCACTGTTGGTAGATGGAACAAAGCTAGTTGGTTTATAGTCAGTCAGGGCGTGTATTCCCTGCCACATACGCCGAGGGTCAGAGGAGGTAAAGTGCTCCTCAATCCGGCGTTTGTAGCAGTGCTTGGCTATAGCTATTAGTCTCTTCATATTGCCAGGAACTCCAGTGGGCGGTACAAAGGACGCTCGTACCCTGAGCGCTTCTATGCTGAAGGATGCCATGGTAAGAAATCTCAGACCACCAGTCTTGTTTTTTGCCCTTCTTTTGTACGCATTAGGTTTTTCCATTCATGTGCATCTGCTTTTGTTTTTTTTGTGAATCAGGACCGGCGTTTGTAGCAGTGCTTGGCTATAGCTATTCCTCTCCTCAGGTTAGCTCTGACCAAGCTGTATGCTTCCCTGCATCCTGATCTGAAGGCAGCATCTCTGGCTTTGAGCAGAGTGCGAACCTCTCTGTTCATCCAGGGCTTCTGATTATGGAATGTTAATTATTATGGCAAACTTAAAATTAATGATTAAGTATCACCAGGAAGAAAGATCGACGCTCAAAGAATTCTTTGAGGAGAAGAGAGGAATAAGACAGACAGTCAAAGTCAGTCCACACAGTTGTTGATGTGTTTCAGGACAGAGTTAGTGTAGGTGTCCAAGTGGATGTGTGAGCCTGTGGAGGCTCGGGCAGCATACTCACTCCAGTCGGTGTGCTGGAACTGTTGCTGAAGGAAGGAGTCAGCCCCATCCATCCAGAACTTTACAGTTCTGGTTGAAGGCTTAATCCTCTGCATGACTGGAGTGTATTTGGGAAGCAGGAACAAAGAAAGATGATCGGAAAGTCCAAGATGGGGGTGGGGTGTTGTTTTGAAGCTGGTTAAAGTCGAACCAATGCTGAATCCGGTGTTTGTGCAGTGAATGTTAATTTCCAAAAGTGTCTGTCTGTCGTAACTGTAGTTCGCAAGAGTTATTTGCGCAAGAAAACTGGAGATAGCTAAGTACAGAAGTATAACATCACTAAAACCGGTAAGACGCTGAGCCTCGCAGTGTGATCGTGACGCCATCTTGGTCCTGGGAGACCAAGGACCATTTCCTATGGATATCAAGGTCCCAGAATCTGGAGGAAGAGAGGAGAGGCACGGAATCCACATTGCTCGAGGTACCCTGTAAAGTTTCCACAGTAAGTGGCGGTTTGGGGTCCCATGTCATCTGCTGGTGTGGGTCCACTGTATTTTCTGAGGTCCAAGGTCAACGCAGCCGCCTACCAGGGAGATTTAGATTACTTTATGCTTCCTTATGCTTCCAAGCGGGGTGGGTTAGTGCAGTGTGTAGTGCTGTTGAGAGCGAAGACACCCGCAAGTTCCACAGCACAAGCTCTTAGCACACGGCCAGGTACACCATCAGGGCCAGCTGCCTTCCGTGCATTCACTCTGCTCAGCATGCGACTGACGTCCGAAGTGGAAAGTACAAGTGGGTTGTCGTCGGTGGAGGATCGTTTATTGAAGAAATCAATATCATCTGGTCGAAACGAGTGTAAAAGTTGTTCAGCTCATCAGGGAGTGAAGCACTGTTGGTAGATGGAACAAAGCTAGTTGGTTTATAGTCAGTCAGGGCGTGTATTCCCTGCCACATATGCCGAGGGTCAGAGGAGGTAAAGTGCTCCTCAATCCGGCGTTTGTAGCAGTGCTTGGCTATATCTATTAGTCTCTTCATATTGCCAGGAACTCCAGTGGGCGGTACAAAGGACGCTCGTACCCTGAGCGCTTCTATGCTGAGGGATGCCATGGTAAGAAATCTCAGACCACCAGTCTTGTTTTTTGCCCTTCTTTTGTACGCATTAGGTTTTTCCATTTATATGCATCTGCTTTTGTTTTTTTTGTGAATCAGGACCGGCGTTTGTAGCAGTGCTTGGCTATAGCTATTCCTCTCCTCAGGTTAGCTCTGGCCAAGCTGTATGCTTCCCGGCGTCCTGATCTGAAGGCAGCATCTCTGGCTTTGAGCAGAGTGCGAACCTCTCTGTTCATCCAGGGCTTCTGATTAGGGAATGTTAATTATTATGGCAAACTTAAATTTAATGATTAAGTATCACCAGGAAAAAAGATCGATGCTCAAAGAATTCTTTGAGGAGAAGAGAGGAATAAGACAGACAGTCAAAGTCAGTCCACACAGTTGTTGATGTGTTTCAGGACAGAGTTAGTGTAGGTGTCCAAGTGGATGTGTGAGCCTGTGGTGGCTCGGGCAGCATACTCACTCTTGTCGGTGTGCTGGAACTGTTGCTGAAGGAAGGAGTCAGCCCCATCCATCCAGAACTTTACAGTTCTGGTTGAAGGCTTAATCCTCTGCATGACTGCAGTGTATTTGGGAAGCAGGAACAAAGAAAGATGATCGGAAAGTCCAAGATGGGGGAGGGGTGTTGTTTTGAAGCTGGTTAAAGTCGAACCGATGCTGAATCCGGTGTTTGTGCAGTGAATGTTAATTTCCAAAAGTGTCTGTCTGTCGTAACTGTAGTTCGCAAGAGTTATTTGCGCAAGAAAACTAGAGATAGCTAAGTACAGAAGTATAACATCACTAAAACCGGTAAGACGCTGAGCCTCGCAGTGTGATCGCGATGCCATCTTGGTCCTGGGAGACCAAGGACCATTTCCTATGGATATCAAGGTCCCATAATCTGGAGGAAGAGAGGAGAGGCATGGAATCCACATTGCTCGAGGTACCCTGTAAAGTTTCCACAGTAAGTGGCGGTTTGGGGTCCCATGTCATCTGCTGGTGTGGGTCCACTGTATTTTCTGAGGTCCAAGGTCAACGCAGCCGCCTACCAGGGAGATTTAGATTACTTTATGCTTCCTTATGCTTCCAAGCGAGGTGGGTTAGTGCAGTGTGTAGTGCTGTTGAGAGCGAAGACACCCGCAAGTTCCACAGCACAAGCTCTTAGCACATGGCCAGGTACACCATCAGGGCCAGCTGCCTCAATCTTTAAATCTAGATTAAAAACCTACCTTTTCAAACAAGCTTTTGGTTAATCACTCACCTTCAGGTTACTCCTTCTCTATTGGTGTTCGGGCTGGTTTTCATATTATCACTGTTCTGTATTAATCCTGTCATATCACCATAGCTACAGCATTCTTAGTTAGCTTTGTAGTACCTGCCAACAACGCTGTCTGTCGCTGGGTTCTCTTGCCTGACCAGTGGAAGCTTTTTTCGCAGGACAAATTTCCCCGTTCTTTACCATGACCCTACTAACCTTTTGTATTTTTATTTTGTTCCCTTTGTCTGGCTTTCTTTCTCCTGTCTCTCTCTCATGCTTTGAGATGTCCTGCTGCTCTCCAGGTTTTGCCCTGATCCAGCCCGTGTCCTGTACAAGATCCTGGCCTTGCTAAGACTCATACATCACTAATATCATCATCCTCACCATTTTCATTTCTACTTCTCCATCATCACTAATATACTACATTTATATTACTATAACCCCTTCACTTTTACTTCTGTTCTCTATTGTGTCTCCGGTGTCGACCCGAGGAGGATGGGTTCCCCGTATGAGTCTTGGTTCCTTCCAAGGTTTCTTCCTCGTGTGCTGAGGGAGTTTTTCCTTGCCACTGTTGCCCCTGGCTTGCTCATAGGAGGCTTGGACCCGGATCTCTGTAAAGCTGCTTTGTGACGACTTTTTGTTGTGAAAAGCGCTATATAAATAAAATCTGATTGATTGATTGATTGCCTTCCGTGCATTCACTCTGCTCAGCATGCGACTGACGTCCGAAGTGGAAAGTACAAGTGGGTTGTCGTCGGTGGAGGATCGTTTATTGAAGATATCAATATCATCTGGTCGAAACGAGTGTAAAAGTTGTTCAGCTCATCAGGGAGTGAAGCACTGTTGGTACATGGAACAAAGCTAGTTGGTTTATAGTCAGTCAGGGTGTGTATTCCCTACCACATACGCCGAGGGTCAGAGGAGGTAAAGTGCTCCTCAATCCGGCGTTTGTAGCAGTGCTTGGATATAGCTATTAGTCTCTTCATATTGCCAGGAACTCCAGTGGGCGGTACAAAGGACGCTCGTACCCTGAGCGCTTCTATGCTGAGGGATGCCATGGTAAGAAATCTCAGACCACCAGTCTTGTTTTTTGCCCTTCTTTTGTACGCATTAGGTTTTTCCATTTATGTGCATCTGCTTTTGTTTTTTTTGTGAATCAGGACCGGCGTTTGTAGCAGTGCTTGGCTATAGCTATTCCTCTCCTCAGGTTAGCTCTGACCAAGCTGTATGCTTCCCGGCGTCCTGATCTGAAGGCAGCATCTCTGGCTTTGAGCAGAGTGCGAACCTCTCTGTTCATCCAGGGCTTCTGATTAGGGAATGTTAATTATTATGGCAAACTTAAAATTAATGATTAAGTATCACCAGGAAGGAAGATTGACGCTCAAAGAATTCTTTGAGGAGAAGAGAGGAATAAGACAGACAGTCAAAGATTGCGTGAATCCGGTGTTTGTGCAGTGAATGTTAATTTCCAAAAGTGTCTGTCTCTTGTAGCTGTAGTTCGCAAGAGTTATTTGCGCAAGAAAACTGGAGATAGCTAAGTACAGAAGTATAACATCACTAAAACTGGTAAGACGCTGAGCCTCGCAGTGTGATCGCGATGCCATCTTGGTCCTGGGAGACCAAGGACCATTTCCTATAGAAATCAAGGTCCCAGAATCTGGAGGAAGAGAGGAGGGGCACGGAATCCACATTGCTCGAGGTACCCTGTAAAGTTTCCACAGTCAGTGGCGGTTTGGGGTCCCATGTCATCTGCTGGTGTGGGTC
Organism: Hoplias malabaricus; assembly: GCF_029633855.1. Lineage (NCBI taxonomy): Eukaryota > Metazoa > Chordata > Actinopteri > Characiformes > Erythrinidae > Hoplias > Hoplias malabaricus. The sequence goes on along the minus strand of NC_089812.1, from coordinate 41,269,477 downwards.
CACTGTATTTTCTGAGGTCCAAGGTCAACGCAGCCGCCTACCAGGGAGATTTAGATTACTTTATGCTTCCAAGCGAGGTGGGTTAGTGCAGTGTGTAGTGCTGTTGAGATAGCGTCCTCGGTGGATCTGTTGCAACGATAAGCAAACTGGTGTGGGTCCAGCGTAGCAGGCAGGCAGGATTTCAAGTGAGAAAGAACTAGTCTTTTAAAGCACTTGGAAATTATTGGGGTGAGTGCTACAGGTCGAAAGTCATTAAAGTCTGAAGCAGTAGAATGCTTAGGCACAGGCACAATAATGGCTGACTTAAAGATAGATGGTACAGCTGCCTGGGCAAGCGAAACATTAAAGATGTGAGCGAAGACACCCGCAAGTTCCACAGCACAAGCTCTTAGCACACGGCCAGGTACACCATCAGGGCAAGCTGCCTTCTGTGCATTCACTCTGCTCAGCATGTGACTGACGTCCGAATTGGAAAGTACAAGTGGGTTGTCGTCGGTGGAGGATCGTTTATTGAAGATATCAATATCATCTGGTCGAAACGAGCGTAGAAGTTGTTCAGCTCATCAGGGAGTGAAGCACTGTTGGTAGATGGAACAAAGCTAGTTGGTTTATAGTCAGTCAGGGTGTGTATTCCCTGCCACATACGCCGAGGGTCAGAGGAGGTAAAGTGCTCCTCAATCCGTCGTTTGTAGCAGTGCTTGGCTATGGCTATTAGTCTCTTCATATTGCCAGGGACTCCAGTGGGCGGTACAGAGGACGCTTGTACCCTGAGCGCTTGTTGATGCATTTCAGGACAGAGTTAGTGTAGGTGTCCAAGTGGATGTGTGAGCCTGTGCAGGCTCGGGCAGCATACTCACTCCAGTCGGTGTGCTGGAACTGTTGCTGAAGGAAGGAGTCAGCCCCATCCATCCAGAACTTTACAGTTCTGGTTGAAGGCTTAATCCTCTGCATGACTGGAGTGTATTTGGGAAGCAGGAACAAAGAAAGATGATCGGAAAGTCCAAGATGGGGGAGGGGTGTTGTTTTGAAGCTGGTTAAAGTCCAACCGATGCTGAATCCGGTGTTTGTGCAGTGAATGTTAATTTCCAAAAGTGTCTGTCTGTCGTAACTGTGGTTCGCAAGAGTTATTTGCGCAAGAAAACTGGAGATAGCTAAGTACAGAAGTATAACATCACTAAAACCGGTAAGACGCTGAGCCTCGCAGTGTGATCGCGATGCCATCTTGGTCCTGGAAGACCAAGGACCATTTCCTATAGAAATCAAGGTCCCAGAATCTGGAGGAAGAGAGGAGAGGCACGGAATCCACATTGTTCGAGCTACCCTGTAAAGTTTCCACAGTCAGTGGCGGTTTGGTGTCCCATGTCATCTGCTGGTGTGGGTCCACTTTATTTTCTGAGGTCCAAGGTCAACGCAGCCGCCTACCAGGGAGATTTAGATTACTTTATGCTTCCTTATGCTTCCAAGCGAGGTGGGTTAGTGCAGTGTGTAGTGCTGTTGAGATAGCGTCCTCGGTGGATCTGTTGCAACGATAAGCAAACTGGTGTGGGTCCAGCGTAGCAGGCAGGCAGGATTTCAAGTGAGAAAGAACTAGTCTTTTAAAGCACTTGGAAATTATTGAGGTGGGTTATGCAGTGTGTAGTTCTGTTGAGAGCGAAGACACCCGCAAGTTCCACAGCACAAGCACTCAGCACACGGCCAGGTACACCATCAGGGCCAGCTGCCTTCCGTGCATTCACTCTACTCAGCATGCGACTGACGTCCGAAGTGGAAAGTACAAGTGGGTTGTCATCGGTGGAGGATCGTTTATTGAAGATATCATTATCATCTGGTCGAAACGAGCGTAAAAGTTGTTCAGCTTATCAGGGAGTGAAGCACTGTTGGTAAATGGAACAAAGCTAGTTGGTTTATAGTCAGTCAGGGCGTGTATTCCCTGCCACATACGCCGAGGGTCAGAGGAGGTAAAGTGCTCCTCAATCCGGCGTTTGTAGCAGTGCTTGGCTATAGCTATTAGTCTCTTCATATTGCCAGGAACTCCAGTGGGCGGTACAAAGGACGCTCGTACCCTGAGCGCTTCTATGCTGAGGGATGCCATGGTAAGAAATCTCAGACCACCAGTCTTGTTTTTTGCCCTTCTTTTGTACGCATTAGGTTTTTCCATTTATGTGCATCTGCTTTTGTTTTTTTTTGTGAATCAGGACCGGCG